>NW_027053033.1:0-70217 GCF_011386835.1 Chrysemys picta bellii
GATGCAGTTAGGGATGTTTGTCATCCCTTCCTGCATCAACTTTGCATTTGGGGTGTGACGTTCTTGACATAATCTGTAACTGTATAGATCACTGTTGCAACCACTGTTCTATATCTGCAGCAAATATTGTATAAAGGTTGTCGTGTAAGGGGTCTATGGAGAGGTTATGGTTTGTTGGTTATGATTATGCTGTCTATATGTGTGTTTCATTTTTGTAGTTGAAGTTATGAATATTGGCTTTATATTGTCTGTATTTCAAACTTATGCTATGCTTCTGGGAGACACCCCAGACAAGTTGGTGTCAGCTCTGCCTAGCCTGCTTGATGGCCCATTAAGGACCATCAGCTATACAACTGACCCATTGAGAGAAGGCAGATACACCTTGTGACTCAGCAAAGTATGCAGGGACTTGCCCATGTGACTCCAAACTCCATTTTGCTGTAATTTTCCACAGTAAGGACAAAGAGGTGTCCTTGCACCTGGAAGAGACTATAAAAGGCAGATGCCTCATCTCCATCTTGTCTTCAATCCTGCTTCTTACCCGTGGAGGGACTTTGCTACAAATGGAAGCTCTACACAAAGGACTGATGACCCATCCCAGCTGGGGATGTTCCAGAGACTTGATTTGAACCTGCAGTTTATTCCATCATTGCTACAAGCCTGAACCAAGAACTTTCCCATTACTGTGTGTGTAATTGATTCCATTTAACCAATTCTAGCTCTCATCTATATCTTTTTCCTTTTATGAATAAACCTTTAGATTTTAGATTCTAAAGGATTGGCAACAGCGTGATTTGTGGGTAAGCTCTGATTTGGACGTTGAGCTGGGTCTGGGGCTTGGTCCTTTGGGATTGGGAGAACTTTTTTCTTTTATTGGGGTTGTGAAGGCTGGATCCCCACTTTGAACTTTAGGGTACAAATGTAGGGGCCTGCATGAAAACTTTTAAGCTTAACTACCAGCTTAGCTCTGGTTCCGCTGCCACCATTTTAATTTTTCCCTTTCTGAGAAGCCTTGAAAAACCTTCACCAATTCCCTGGTGAATACAGATCCAAACCCCTTGGATTTTAAAACAAGGAGAAATTAACCATCCCCCCTCCTTCCTCCCACCAACTCCTGGTGAACACAGATCCAATCCCCTTGGATTTAAAACAAGGAGAAATTAACCATTCCCCTCCTTCCTCCCACCAACTCCTGGTGAACACAGATCCAATCCCCTTGGATCTAAAACAAGGAGAAATTAACCATTCCCCTCCTTCCTCCCACCAACTCCTGGTGAATTAAGATCCAAACCCCTTGGATCTTAAAACAAGGAAAAATCAATCAGGTTCTTAAAAAGAAGGTTTTTAATTAAAGAAAAAGGTAAAAATTATCTTTGTAAAATTAGTATGGAAATTAACCTTACAGGGTAATTAAACTTAAAGAGCTTAGAGGATTCCCCTCTAGTCTTAGGTTCAAAGTACAGCAAACAAAGATAAACACTTTAGTAAAAGGTACATTTACAAGTTGAGAAAACAAAGGAAAACTAACACGCCTTGCCTGGCTATTTACTTACAAGTTTGAAATAGGAGAGACTTGTTTAGAAAGATGTGGAGAACCTGGATTGATGTCTGGTCCCTCTCAGTCCCGAGAACGAACACACTCCCAAACAAAGAACACAAACAACAACCTTCCCCCCCCCCCCCCCAAGATTTGAAAGTATCTTGTCCCCTTATTGGTCCTTTAGGTCAGATGCCAGCCAGGTTACCTGAGCTTCTTAACCCTTTACAGGGAAAAGGATTTTGGAGTCTTTGGCCAGGAGGGATTTTATAGTACTGTACACAGGACAGCTGTTACCCTTCCCTTTATAGTTATGACACGCCCCCCCAAATCACAGATAGTGTTGGACGTTTGGTTTCACACTGGCTGTGATTTTTTTCTGGAGTTTTAGGAGAAAACAGAGTTAATAAGACACATGTACCTTTAGACATACTACTGATTATATAAAAACTAACAATATGTTTTATTTTAAGAACAATTGTTAATCAGTTAACTCTGGGAAACTTTTCCGGGAGAGTGCATTAGCCACTTTGTTAGAAGCTCCTGAAATGTGTTGTATTTTAAAATTAAAATTTTGGAGAGCTAAACTTCACCGAAGAAGTTTTTTGTTATTTCCCTTGGCGGTATGAAGCCACTGTAGCGCAGCATGGTCTGTTTGTAGTTGGAAACGCCGTTCCCAAACATATGGGCGTAGCTTTTCCAGCGCGTACACAATGGCATAGCATTTCTTTTTGCTGATTGACCAATGGCTTTCCCTCTCAGACAGTTTCTTACTGAGAAACACGACAGGATGGAATTTTTGATCCGGTCCTTCCTGCATTAAAACTGCTCCCACGCCTCGCTCGGACGCACTTGTGGTTACTAGGAACAGTTTGTTAAAGTTTGGGGCCCTTAGTACAGGGTCAGACATGAGTGTTGCCTTAAGCTGGTTAAAGGCCTTTTGACACTCATCAGTCCACTGAACTGCATTTGGCTGTTTCTTTTTGGTTAGGTCTGTCAGCGGGGCGGCGATTTGGCTGTAGTGGGGTACAAATTGCCTATAATATCCAGCCAAGCCTAAGAAGGATTGGACCTGTTTTTTAGACTTTGGAACCGGCCACTTTTGGATAGCATCCACTTTGGCCTGTAGGGGATTTATAGTTTCTTGACCCAGCTGGTGCCCCAGGTAAGTTCCTCTGTTTTGGCCTATTTGACACTTTTTAGCCTTAACAGTTAGTTCTGCCTGCTGGATGCGCTCGAAAACTTTTTTCAGGTGCTCCATGTGCTCTGCCCATGAATCAGAAAAAATGGCCACATTACTGAGGTAGGCAACTGCAGATTCTCCCAATCCCGCTAGGAGACCATCTACAAGTTTTTGGAAGGTGGCGGGTGCATTTCGCAACCCGAAAGGGAGTACATTGAATTCATACACCCCTGCCTGGGTGACGAAGGCTGACCTTTCCTTAGCGGGTTCATCTAGTGGTACTTGCCAGTACCCCTTGGTTAAGTTTAAAGTAGAGATGAATTGGGCATGTCCCAATTTCTTCAATAGCTCATCTGTGCGTGGCATTGGATAGTTGTCAGGACGAGTTACAGCATTTAGCTTACGGTAGTCCACGCAAAAGCGTATTTCCCCATCTGGTTTGGGAACTAGAACCACTGGAGATGCCCATGCACTCTTAGTGGGGCGACTTATACCCATCTGTAGCATGTCCTGGATCTCCTTTGTATAGCAGTTTTGGCATGAGGTGACTCCCGGTAGGGTGGGGTTCTAATAGGGTGAGCATTACCTGTGTCAATGGAGTGGTATGCCCGTTCTGTCCAGCCTGGAGTGGCTGAGAAAATTGGTGCAAAGCTTGTGCACAGCTCCTTGATCTGCTGTCGCTGCAGACGTCCAAGGGTCGTGGAGAGGTTCACCTCTTCTACGCCACCATCCTTTTTTTCTTCGTAGTAGACACCTTCAGGCCACTCCACGTCATCTGTTTCCTGGGCTGTAAACTGGCAAACGTTTAATTCTCTGGAATAAAAGGGCTTAAGGGAATTAACATGGTATACCTTAGGCTTTATGTTGGAGGTGGGGGAGGCTATGAGATTGTTAACAGCTTCTAGGCGCTCCTGGACCGTGAATGGTCCTTCCCACGATGCTTCCATTTTATGGGCCTGGAGCGCCTTTAAGACCATGACTTGGTCTCCTACTTTGAAGGACCGTTCTCTGGAATGTTTATCATACCAGGCCTTTTGCTCTTCCTGAGCATTCTTTAGGTTTTCTTTAGCAAGGGCTAAAGAGTGTCGGAGGGTGCTTTGTAGGTTGCTTACAAAGTCTAGAATGTTAGTTCCTGGAGAAGGCGTAAACCCCTCCCATTGCTGCTTTACCAACTGTAATGGCCCCTTAACCTCGCGGCCATACACAAGTTCAAATGGTGAAAACCCTAAACTGGGATGTGGTACAGCCCTGTAGGCAAAAAGCAACTGCTGCAAACACTAGGTCCCAATCATTGGAGTGTTCATTTACGAATTTACGTATCATGGCCCCCAAAGTTCCATTAAACCTCTCCACCAGGCCATTGGTTTCATGGTGGTAAGGGGTGGCAACCAAGTGATTCACCCCATGAGCTTCCCACAGGTTTTTCATGGTCCCTGCCAGGAAATTAGTTCCCGAATCTGTAAGGATGTCGGAGGGCCAACCTACCCTGGCAAAAATGTCTGTTAATGCCTGGCACACACTTTTAGCCCTGGTGTTGCTTAAGGGTACTGCTTCCGGCCATCGGGTAGCAAAATCCATGAAAGTCAGTACGTACTGCTTTCCTCTGGGTGTCTTCTTTGGGAAAGGACCCAGAATATCCACAGCTACGCGCTGAAATGGGACCTCAATTATGCGTAGTGGCTGGAGAGGGGCTTTAACCTGGTCTTGGGGCTTTCCCACTCATTGGCACACCTCACAAGACCGGACATATTTAGCAACGTCCTTGCCCATTCCCTCCCAGTGGAAGGACTTCCCCAACCGGTCTTTGGTTCTGTTCACCCCAGAATGACCACTGGGATGATCATGGGCTAAGCTCAAGAGCTTTACCCGATACTTAGTGGGAACTACCAACTGTCTTTGAGGATGCCAATCTTCCTGATGCCCACCAGAAAGAGTCTCCTTGTATAAAAGTCCTTGTTCTACAACAAACCGGGATTGGTTCGAAGAGCTGAGAGGCGTTGGGGTGCTCCGTGCCGCCACCCAAGCTTTCTGAAGGCTGTCATCTGCTTCCTGCTCGGCCTGGAACTGTTCCCTTGATGCTGGAGACATCAGTTCCTCCTTGGACTGTGGACTGGGGCTTGGTCCCTCTGGAAGTGATGCAGGTGCTGGGGCTGTTTCCATTGACTGTGGTCCGCTGGTGCACTATGTGGTATCTCAGGCTCTGGCTGAGCCTCTTGGGTAGGGTTATCTGCTGCTTCCGCCAGGTCAGGCTCGCTGGTGCCCTCTGGCGTTGGAGTTGTAGACGGGTTTGCAAGCGCTGGACTCAGTGCTGGCAATGGTCCTGGTGCTGGTTGCGTTGCCAGTTCCGGTTCTGGGACTGGCTTTGGCTGGGTCTCTGGGATTGGATCCACTACGGCTGTTGCAGTCGTTGGCAGGGGATCCTGTTCCACCACCTTTGTCTGGGTCTCTGGTAACCCAGACGGGGCCCTGGTGGACGGCTTAGGAACAGGGATGGGGGTGAAAGCTTGCTTAGCCTTGGCTAGTTCCAGTTCATGTTTCCTTTCTTTTTCTCTCTCCTCCATCTCTTTTTCTTTCATCTCCATCTCTCTCTTGTGGGCCTCCTCTTTGGCTTTCTCTTCTCTGTCTCTCAGCTCTATCTCTTTTTCTTTCAGCTCCATAGCTCTCTTGTGGGCCTCCTCTTTGGCTTTTTCTTCTTTTGTAGTCATTTTCCTGTTTTTTTGTGCTGGGTCACCCCCTCTGCAGTTGACTGAAACTGGGAAGCTCTCAGCTCTGGCTGCTGCTGAGTTAACAGAGACTTTCTAACTAGCTACTCCCGAGGATGTAAAAAGAAAAAAAAACAATTCAGCTTCTAAATTCCCTTTCCCTTTGTTTGCCCATTTGAACACTTCTCTTAACAAAGGACCTGTTAAAAAAACTTAACACCTCTGCCTTCAGGCAAGGAGAGATAAGATATGCATCTATCTACCTCCAGCTCGGCTTTCCAAGCAGCTAGAAGGAAAAAAAAATTTCACTGGCTTTTGGGTTTAAAATGATCCCACCACTCTACCACCATGTCAAGGCTGGATCCCCACTTTGAACTTTAGGGTACAAATGTAGGGGCCTGCATGAAAACTTCTAAGCTTAACTACCAGCTTAGCTCTAGTTCCGCTGCCACCATTTCAATTTTTCCCTTTCTGAGAAGCCTTGAAAAACCTTCACCAATTCCCTGGTGAATACAGATCCAAACCCCTTGGATTTTAAAACAAGGAGAAATTAACCATCCCCCCTCCTTCCTCCCACCAACTCCTGGTGAACACAGATCCAATCCCCTTGGATCTAAAAGAAGGAGAAATTAACCATTCCCCTCCTTCCTCCCACCAACTCCTGGTGAATCAAGATCCAAACCCCTTGGATCTTAAAACAAGGAAAAATCAATCAGGTTCTTAAAAAGAAGGTTTTTAATTAAAGAAAAAGGTAAAAATCATCTCTGTAAAATCAGTATGGAAATTAACCTTACAGGGTAATCAAACTTAAAGAGCTCAGAGGACTCCCCTCTAGTTTTAGGTTCAAAGTACAGCAAACAAAGATAACCACTCTAGTAAAAGGTACATTTACAAGTTGAGAAAACAAAGGAAAACTAACACGCCTTGCCTGGCTATTTACTTACAAGTTTGAAATAGGAGAGACTTGTTTAGAAAGATGTGGAGAACCTGGATTGATGTCTGGTCCCTCTCAGTCCCGAGAACGAACACACTCCCAAACAAAGAACACAAACAACAACCTTCCCCCCCCCCAAGATTTGAAAGTATCTTGTCCCCTTATTGGTCCTTTAGGTCAGATGCCAGCCAGGTTACCTGAGCTTCTTAACCCTTTACAGGGAAAAGGATTTTGGAGTCTCTGGCCAGGAGGGATTTTATAGTACTGTACACAGGACAGCTGTTACCCTTCCCTTTATAGTTATGACAGGGGTATTGGTTTTCATAACCATTCATCCCCATAACGAGTGGCACTGGTAGTGATACTGGGAAACTGGAGTGTCTAAGGGAATTGCTGGTGTGACTTGTGGTTAGCCAGTGGAGAAAAACCAAAGTCCTCTCTGTCTGGCTGGTTTGGTTTGCCTTAGAGGTGGGAAGACCCCAGCCCTGGGCTGTAAGTGCCCTGCTTGAAGCGATTTGTCCTGAACTGGCACTCTCCGTTGGGTCCCGCCAGAATCGCCTCGTCACAGCCTGGCTGAGAATTCCCAGCAGCAACAACTGAAGGGCAACACAGTCAGACTCCCCAATAGGCAGCGTTGGTTCTAGGAGCCCTGGCCAGGGTGTTCTCCTGGGTTCGATGGTAACCCTGCCCCACCGTGCAGGCTGGGGCAAGTCACGGAGCTCTCTGGGCTTCAGTTTCCCCAGGTGTCCAATGGGTAGAATTCCTACCTCCCAGGAGGGCGGTGGAGCTTCATTAATCAGGGGGAGTAAATGATGCCAAGAGCCTCCTACCCAGGGGACGTAGAAATGAATTCTGCCAGAGATCTCCCTAGGCCAATCTAATTCACGGGGGAGGCACTCAGGTCTGTGGGGATGGGCAACAGGATCAGAGCTTGGGAGAGACAGAGAGAAAAGTGCAAAGCCAAATTCCCAGTTTGACTTTTTCTGTACTCTCCTGCAGCTTCACCTCCTCTGACTCCACCTGGGTCTCAGCTGCTTTCTTCTTCAGGGACAAGTGCGTCCACCTTCTTGGTGAGGAAACTGTTCTCTCCTCATCGCTATCTGCCATCGAGGTGTCAGATTGGCTACAGACACAGAGTCTTTTCATGCCTGATAGGATGGTCCATGAGAATTTGCTTCTCTGGGGCTTCTCTGGCAAGGCCTGTTCTTGCTGGCTGAGGACAGAGCATGCCTCAATTGCTGCAGGTTGGACGAACACTTTGTGCACGTAGATCTCTCTCTGCAACCTAGAGGCGAGTCTTTGGAAAAAGGAACGAAGCCTGGAGTAGAAAGAAGGAGGAAATGGGTTTTTCTGTCATTCTCTAAAGGAAGGGAATTAGTTTGCCCAGGATTCACAGATCCAAGAGACTGGTCTTTTGAATCCATCTGCGCCTCTAATAGCCAGCACTGGTTCATACAACCAAGAACATAAGCAACACAAGACCGCCCAGACTGGGTCAAACCAAAGGTCCATCTAGTCCAGTATCCTGTCTTCCGACAGTAGCCAGTGCCCCAGAGGGAATGAATGATTTAGTTGGGAATTGGTCCTGCTTTGAGCAGGGGGTTGGACTAGATGACCTCCTGAGGTCCCTTCCAACCCTGATATTCTATGATTCTATGAATGAACAGGGAATCGTCAAGTGATCCATTCCTGTTGCTCATTTCCGGCTCCTCGCAAACAGAGGTTAGGGACACCATCCCTATCCATCCAGGCTAATAGCCATTAATAGACCTCTCCTGCATAAATTTATCGAGGTCATTTTTGAAAGCTGTTATAGTCTTGGCCTTCACAACGTCCTCCAGCAAAGAGTTCCACTGGTTAACTGTGCGTCGTTTGAAAAAATACTTCCTTTTGTTTGTGTGAAACCTGCTGCTTATTAACAAAGACTTCAAAGGGGGCACTAGGATGTGAACCAAGGACCACTCGATCTGCAGTCAAACACTCTACCCCTGAACTCTACCCCAGCTGAAGGTGAAGACACATGGGACCATGGTGAAACAGGAATTCTTCTGGGGACGTTCTAGGGCCTGAGTTATGCAGGGGGTCAGACTAGATGATCAGGGCTGGCCTTAGAGCCGTTGAAACTATGAATTTATGAAGCTAAAGTTGGCTGTAACTGCTAGTGTGAAGGTTGCTGCTCCTCTCCAAGAGGAGATGCTTTGTCTGAGGTTTCCTTGGGGAGAGGCACCAGGATCCCTGTTCCCTCTTTCTCATAACCTTCCTTGGACAGAGCACATCACAGGTTCTCCCCTTTTGTTCTCTAACAGGAAACCTCCATCCACCAGATCTGTAATTCCTCCCATCCTAGCACAGTCGCTGGCTACATTTCCTAGCCTGACTCTCACCCCATGGATCTCACACCTCCTCTGCCATTGGGCAGACATTGAAACAACAAAGGTCAGTTTCTATTTTCTTTGGTCATTGCCTGAGTCTAGTTGCAAAACTGCTTCATTATTAACCCCACTCCTTTGTGCACAGAATGTTGGGACTCTGGGAACAGATAGGGCCAAGCTGAAAACCAATAAACCTCTGTTCCCAGAGAACCCAGGAAAAGGAACAAAAGATTGTCATCCAGAAGGTTTGAGGGTCTGGAAGGATGGATTAGCAGCTGCAAATATGTTGACTGATTTTAGTAGCGTGGGGAAAATAACCAGTAAACTTTAAATGTAGAACTTCCCATACTATTTATAACATCCAGTCAGAAGTTGGGCCACCAACACAATAACAAAGAAATCACACCGAGACCCATGACAAATGTAGGCTAAAGTTTATTTAAACCCCGTTCCTGGAAAGGAATTGCAGGGGGGAATTTACACATCTATTGTATATAGCCCAATGGGGGCATAGTAGAATTTGTAGAGAGTTTTGAAGTCTATCTCCATGAGATTATTTCTGAGAGAACTGCCAAGATGACAGCCAGGGGATGGGAGTGGAGCCGTATCACTTTCAATAGCTTAAGATTTCTTTCTTCTGCATTATTTGATCTCATTTATGTGTGTTTCAGTCATGTAAATTCTGAGATAGATATTGTCTCAATACACATACATTAGCCAATCATTACATGAGACAAAAGGTTTAGATTCACAACTTGAAGGCAAGGAGTGTATTGAGGCAACTCCAAGGAAAATACTATTTATGGAGATAGCAATCTAAATTCTACACGAGTTTTGTTATCTTCCCTTTAGGTTCTATCCATGGAAATTCACCCATACTCGTCTGCTGAAAGATCAAATAATGGAAATCTGCCTCCAGAGAACGTGGAAGGCTAACGCAGAAGGGGAACTGAAAGATGCCCACATTCAAATCAAAACGGGATGTTGAGAACTGACTGTTGCAACGCTGGCCCCCACCAGTCCCTAGGACAGGGGTGGCCAACCTGAGCCTGAGAAGGAGCCAGAATTTACCAATGAACATTGCCAAAGAGCCACAGGAATATGTCAGCAGCCCCCCATCCACTAACCCCCTCCAGCCCCCAGCACCTCCCGCCCACCGCCAGCCCCGCCAATCACCCGCAACAATCAGCTGTTTTGCAGTGCACAGGAGGCTCTGGTGAGGAGGGGGGAGGAGCGAGGGCATGGCAGGCTCGGGGGAAGGGGCTGGGGCCTTGGGGGAAGGGGTGGGGTGGTGGCAGGACCTGGGGCAGAGCAGGGGGTTGAGCAGTGAGCACCCCGCAGCATATTGGAAAGTTAGCAGTTGTAGCTCCAGCCTCGGAGTCAGCGCCTATGCACGGAGCCACAAAGTAACCTCTGAAGAACCGCATGTGGCTCCGGAGGCACAGGTTGGTCACCCCTGCCCTAGGAAAAGGAGACACCAACCTGTCGTGTGCGATCTAATGAGCAGGAAAAGAATCTGGGAGCCTAGAGCACCCAGAAGGAAAAATTAGTGGGTGTTTAGCACCCACTGGCAGCGAAGCTCTGCCCTGCCCGCAGTGCATCTCGCCCGCCAGCGGCCCCACTGAGCAAGTCCTCCCGCTCCCTCCCAGCACTTCCTGCCCACTGCAAAACAGCTCTTTCATGGAATTCAGGATGCTCCGGGAGGGTAGGGGAGGAGCGGGGACATGGCATACTTGGGGGAGGAGATGGGGAAGAGGCGGGGTGGGGGTTGGGGAAAGGGGTGGGATAGAAGCGGGACGGGGGTGGAGCAGGGGCAAGAAGAGAGGGGGCCGGGGGTTAGAGGAAGAGGTTGATTTGGGGGTGCGGCCGGGGCAGAGCAGGGGCGGGAAAAGGTGGGGCGGAGCTTTGGGGAAGGGGTGGAGTGGGGGCGGGGCCTGGGGCAGAGCGGGAGTTGAGCACCCACTGGCCAGAGGGGAAGTCGGTGCCTACTGAGGGGATGGACAAAGGACTGATAGAATCATAGAATATCCGGGTTGGAAGGGACCTCAGGAGGTATCTAGTCTAACCCCCTGCTCATGGCAGGACCAATCCCCAACTAAATCATCCCAGCCAGGGCTTTGTGAAGCCTGACCTTAAAAATCTCTAAGCATGGAGATTCCACCACCTCCCTAGAGAACCCAGTCCAGTGCTTCACCACCCTCCTATTAGGAAATTGTGTTTCCTAATATCCAACCTAGACCTCCCCCACTGCAACTTGAGACCATTGCTCCTTGTTCTGTCATCTGCCACCACTGAGAACAGCCGAGCTCCATCCTCTTTGGAACCCCCCTTTCAGGTAGTTGAAAGCAGCTATCAAATCCCCCCTCACTCTTCTCTTCTGTAGACTAAATAAGCCCAGTTCCCTCAGCCAATCCTCATATGTCATATGCCCCAGCCCCCTAATCATTTTCCTTCCCCTCCGCTGGACTCTCTCCAATTTGTCCACATCCTTTCTGTAGTGAGGGGCCCCAAACTGGACACAATACTCCAGGCGTGGCCTCACCAGTGCCGAATAGAGGGGAATGATCACCTCCCTCGATCTGCTGGCAATGCTCCTACTAATGCAGCCCAATATGCCGTTAGCCTTCTTGGCAACAAGGGCACACTGCTGACTCAAATCCAGCTGCTTGTGCATTGTAATCCTCAGGTCCCTTTCTGCAGAACTGCTGCTTAGCCAGTCAGTCCCCAGCCTGTAGCGGGGCATGGGATTCTTCCGTCCAAAATGCAGGACTCTGCACAACCTCATCAGATTTTTTTTGGCCCAATCCAGTTTGTGTAGGTCACTCTGGACCCTATCCCTACCCTCCAGGGTATCTACCTCTCCCCCAAGCTTAGTGTCATCTGCGAACTTGCTGAGGGTGCAATCCATGCCATCATCCAGATCATTAATGAAGATGTTGACTAAAACCAGCCCCAGGACTGACCCATGGGAAAGCAGGGGAGGGAGTGGAGGAGAGGAGGCACAGGGTGAGCGGAAGGGACTCCACAGAGCGGCAGTGTAGTGCAGGAGAGGGGGAACTCAGCCTAGCAGCGATGGGGGCTGGGAGAAGGGGCTAAGCAGATACAGGAAGAGATGGAGCACAGGAGCTGCCCCCCCCCAGCCCTGTGCTCCTCGCCGCACCCCCGTGCCGCCCCAGCCCTGGGCTCTCCCCCCCACACACACCCTGCCACCCCAGCTCTGGGCTCCCCCCTACCCCTCCACCATTGCCCCCCACACACCTCCTGCCGCCCCAGCCCTGGGCTCTCCCCCCGCACCTGCATCTTCCTTCCGCCACAGCCCTGGGTCATTGGTAACTCGCTCCCAGGGCAGGTCATTCAGCAGGAATTTTGGATGTGCACAGAACACAGACAGGATTGGTTCCCATATGGTTACAGAACTGCAGTAAAGTGGAACAATTTTCAGCTTGTGTGATTGGAGGATATCTGGATGCATATTATAAGACTGTCCTACATAAATGAGGAAAAGTTGAGGTGCCTTTATTATTCTTTTGTTCCACTCTTTGATTCTATGGGGAATTTGCCAATGCAATATCACTGTCTTCCTTTTAAACAAACAAACAAACAAACAAACAAACAAAAGGCAATGGCTGTTGAAAATAGCAATTCCAGTCCTAATAACCACTGGGAAGCATTTCTTGCTCAATTTTATCCTACTTTCTCTACAGCAAGTTCCAGTGGATCAGTATATTTGATTTGGGAGAAATGAAGTAACAGCTGCCCAAACTGAGCTTGAGCACTCCTGAATTTTGAGGTATTCAAATCTGGAAGGCAGGTGCTGGGGACAGGAGGGCTGTAGCTCCACAGGGGAGCACGGCAGCATGTATGCAGCAGCGTGTCTGGCGCTGCGCTAAGCCAGACATACTGGTCTGAGTGGCACGGTAAGGGGGCTGGGGGGTTGGAGAAGGGGTAGGGGGCTCTGGGGGGGGCAGTCAAGGGACAGGGAGCGGGGGGGTTGGATGGGTTGGAGGTTTGGGGGGGCAGTCAGGGGCAGGGAGAAGGGGGGGTTAGATGGGTCAGGGGTTTGGAGGGGCAGTCAGGGGGACAGGCAGCAGTTGGATAGGCATGGGAGTCCCAGGGGTTTGTCAGGGGACAGGTAGGGGGTGGGGTCCTAGAGGGGAAGTTGGGGGGGTCTCAGGAGGGGGCAGTTGGGGACAAGGAGAAGGGAGGCTTAGATAGGGGGTAGGGTCCCGGGAGGGGGCAATCAGGGGACAAGGACCAGTGGGGTTTAGATAGGGGGTGAGGTCCTGGGGGGCAGTTGGGGCAAGGGTCGGATGGGTTGGGGTTTCTGGGGGGGCAGTTGGAGGGAGTGGATGGTGGCAGGGTGGGGCTACCTTCCCTCCCCGTGGAGTGTCCTATTTTTTGAATGTTAAAATATGGTATCCCTACTCCCAGTGCAGCTCTCCATTCATAGCAGGCTGCAGTATGAGGTCTCAGCTTCCTCACTCCCTCCCCCTCTTTCCTGTTGGTAGTGGCCAAGGGAATGCTGGGAAATGTAGTTCTTTCCCTGCTCCTGGGCTGGCTCTATAGGCAGGGAGCTAACCAAGGAACTACAGCTCCCAGGGCCCCCTGCTGGTTCTCAGCTCCCAGGCTGGCTCCCTGCCGCCCCTGCAAATGGGCTGCCCCAAGCACCTGCTTGCTTTGCTGGTGCCTAGAGCCGCCCCGGCCCGGGAGCATGTAACAATGAGTAGATTTGTTTATGATTGGCATAGTCAGGAGGATTGAATTCCCCCTGTGATCCCTGAGGGCTGATGGAAGTCTTGGTTGTTGAAGGAAGGGTCTGTCCACCGAAGTGGGTGTATCGAAGGACCAAGCTGGTCACTGGATTTCCCACTTCAGTTCCAGGGACTGGTTAAGCAGCCAAAGCAGTTCTAGGGGGTTCTCCAGCAGCTCCTAGAAAAAGCAGAAGGAAGTGCATGCACAGCAGCAGCAATACCTGTGAGAGATCCTCCAAAGGGAAATCAACCCAGGGTCTGCTATGCCAATGGACAAAAAGAGCAGAGAAGGAGAGCGCGCCTGGGCTGTGCCGAGAAGGTTAGCCCAGGGAGAAGGGCATGAGAAAGTGTACAAGCATGGCCTAATACCAAGATGGGGACAAGAGTTCTTTGTTTTGGGTGCAGAGAAACAGGCCATATCAAAAGACAGGGCCCGCTTAGGAAATTGCTGAGTGGCAAAATGAGGGGCCAAAGCCCCAAGAAGGTAGAAAGAAAGGAGGTGTCCTCTGACACAAACCCACATGCGGCAGGCAAGGTGGAGGTGGCAGGGATGGCCGTGAACCTTGCAGACCCTCCACCAACACACCCTGTCGAGTGCTGCAAGGGGTGAAGGACGAAATGGTTGGCCCAGAGATGAAGCAGACTGAAGTAGGGACAAACACAAGGATGGAGCAGTCCATGGTGGGTTTTCAGACCCTGTGACAGGGTCTGCTTACCCCGCACTAGCCCAGACAGGGTTAAGCCCATATTATTGACAGCGGAAGTCCCGCCTCCCCGGCGAGACTGGGTGTGCTCCAAGTGCTCTAGCAGTAGAAAGGGAGGAAGCCCAGCTTATTCTGGGCTGGAGGCTGCAGGGGAATGACCTGTCTGGGAAGCTCCTGCAAAGGGCCAGCCACAGCCCCTGACTGCGCCAGGATTCAGAGCCTCCCTGGGCCCACCTGCACCCCGGCGACTGGAGGAGCCACTGGAGGTGACCAGACCCACTGACCACAGAGAACCCAGCATCTCATGGGAGATCCCAATACAGACTCTGGTAGGAAGTGACTCAGGGAGGGTGACGGAGTGGTACCTCCCACCCAGGAAACCTCAGCATGTTTCGGTAGGCTGAGTCAGTGGCAAGTCGCTATGCTACTGTTAGGGCCCTGGGTTGGTGTCTGGTGGAGTTGGGGGCCCAGGCCCCGCTTCCGGGGCCACCACAACCCTTGGTGGGTGCCCCACCATTATAGACTCTGGCCGTTAGGCCCCACTGCCCCGCACCGAAGGGCGGCTTTATAGACTCTGGCCACTAGGCCCCGCTACCCTGCACCGAAGGGTTTCTTTATAATCTCTGTGTGGGAGATTATGTTGCCCCTCTGTGGGGAATCCCTTCCTTGCAGATGGTGTGCTTTGGTTCCTGGACTCTGCCAGGAAGCCCAGCTCCCATCCCTAGCAGCTTGGCTGTTCCCTATCATGCTGTGCACCAGGCCCTCTGCAGAGAGCTGCTCTGGGCAAGGACTGCAGAGCCAGCTATCATCCTGGCCGGTGTAGCTCCAGGTTCCATAACCCTGACCCATGGTCTCCCTCCGCTGACAGGCTCTGAAGAAGGCCTGCCCAGAGACATGGATGACATGCTGAAGAGCTTGCTGACAGCAACCCCCAGCACAGACAAACTCCAGCACATCTTGGAGATGAGCAGAATGGGCAGGGGCAGCAGGACTTTTACCTTAGCCATGTGGAGGCCCGGAAATGAGCGACTGGATGATCCATGTTTCTATTGTGTCCTGCTGCCTGAGAGCCATTGGGCCACCGTGGTCAGGGCAGTCAGTGCAGAGCAGTGTTGGGGCCCTTCCTCCTTCAGGGACAGAGGGAAGGTGCTGGTGCTTGACAACAGGTCTCTGCCTGGTTCTGTTGAGCACTAACTCCAAGGCTCCAGGCAGGCTTGCAGAGTGAGAGCATCAGACCCCTGTGAGGTCCAGGAGAAGGTCCTCAGAGAAGAGCACTGGCTCCTTCCTAGGAAGCTGCTGAGATTCTCAAGGAGGGATTCATCTCTTCTCTCCCATGGACACAGAGGATTGTAAGGAGCAGGGCGTTGTCCTTTGTCCAACAGAGACCTGTCCTCGCTCTAGCCATTGATGGACCTATCCTCTATGAACTTACCTAATTCTTTGTTGAACCCTGTTATAGTCTTGGTCTTCACAACATCCTCTGGCAAGGAGTTCCACAGGTTGACTGTGCGTTGTGTAAACAAACAAATACTTCCTTTTTTTAGTTTTAAACCTGCTGCTTATTAATTTCATTTGGTGACCCCCAGTTCTTGAATGATGAGAAGGAGTAAATAACACTTCCTTATTTACTTTCTCCACACCAGTCATCATTTTATAGACCTCTATCATATCCCCCCTTAGTCGTCTCTTTTCTAAGCTGAAAAGTCCCTGTCTTCTTAATCTTTCCTCATTTGGCCGCTGTTCCATACCCCTAATAATTTTTGTTGCCCTTTTCTGAACCCAATTCCATTATATCTTTCAAAGACGGGGAGACCACATCTGCACACAGTGGGAGTACCATGAATTTATAGAGAGGCAATATGATATTTTCTGTCTTATCTATCCCTTTCTTAATGATTCCCAACATTTTGTTCAAATTTGTTGACTGCCACTGCACACTGAGTGGATGTTTTCAGAGAACTATCCACAATGACTCCAAGATCTCTTTCTTGAGTGATAACAGCTCACAGGAGCAGCCACACTCCAGCACTCCACCTGGCAGCCTGCTGAAAATTGCTTAGCGAGGACCCATGAAGTTCAGCCCCAGTTTAAGGCTCCACTCCTGAGGTCCTATTGGAGGAGTCCCAGAGAAGCTAATTGGCCCCTGGCCCTGCTTAAGGCAGCAGCAGGAACAGGAAGCTGACTGAACACCAGGACTGCTCCCTGTTCTGGACCGTGCGCTGCCCCTTTCTGCTGCCGCTCCCCTGGCTTGATTTCCTGGCATCTGATTTGTGGTTGTGTGTATTATCCACCAGGCAAAGTATTAACAACTTCAACAGAACTTTATTTACAGTGCAAGTCTCTTCTCCAAGCTGTAGCTGCACACTCTGTAACTCTCCCAGCCTCCTCAACTCCTCCCCCCTCCTTCCTGATTCCTGTCCTTTCAGACTCCCAACAGCCAGTGCTCCCAGTTCTAATAATTACAAGCAGCATCTAAACACCACATTCCCTCCTCTCTTAAGAAACTTTCCAAATTAAAATAAACATTGTTGTTCTAACCAGAGGAACAAATATGAAACAAGACACTATACTGTTGGCAGGAATATTACACTGAAAACACTGTAGATACTACATAACATAGTCTTTAGTCCAGGCAGGTGGTCGTCTGGGTCTGACAGGCCGTCTCTCAAGCCCCGGTTCCAGTGCAATGTCTTGTTGTGTTGGTTCTACAGTGAAGTCATCCAATGCAGACTGGGTATTGGCATAATCTCCTCTTGGTGCATGGGCAGGTGCAAGATAAGAAGCATTCCATACCTGCCCATCAGAAAGTCGATAGGTGTAAGGTCCCTTCTTCTTTATGATTTTAAGAGGAGCTGTGAATTTATGGTTCCCTTTGCGTAAGATTCCAGGTTTTCGTATTCTAACGAAGGAACCACACTCAAACTTTGGTTCCTTAGCACCC
Source organism: Chrysemys picta bellii (assembly GCF_011386835.1). Lineage (NCBI taxonomy): Eukaryota > Metazoa > Chordata > Testudines > Emydidae > Chrysemys > Chrysemys picta. The sequence goes on from NW_027053033.1 coordinate 17,125, forward strand.
CGCCGTTTGTCTGTGAAAGCCTTAGACTTTGCTTGGTTTTGTTCAATTGTCTTTCTCACATCACCCCTGTTTGGGGCATCAGGTCCAGCCTGTGAAATTGTATGCCCCAGAAAGGAGAGTTCAGTTTGTCTAAATTTGCATTTGGACCTATTGAGCTTGAGGCCTGCTTTGCTGATGCAGTTTAGTACAGACTGCAGTTTATTGTCATGCTCCTCAGTAGTATTTCCAAACACAATAATATCATCCAAATAGCACTGAACTCCATGTTGATTCTTCAGAATCAATGACATCATTTTTTGAAAGGCACTTGGGGCTCATGCGAGACCGTATGGAACACGTTTAAAACGAAATAGTCCCTCATGTGTAATAATTGCTGTGAGGTCTCTGCTACCTTCATGCAACATAACCTGGTGGTATGTTCTACTCTGCAAATCAAGAGTAGAAAACATCTTTGCTCCGCGGAGTTCTGCAAATACTTCCTCTATGTGAGGAAGAGGATGACTGTCAATCACAATAGCTTTATTTGGCTCCCTTAAGTCCACACAAAGGCGAATGTCTCCACCCTTCTTCTGCATCATTACTATAGGTGAAACCCATTCCGAGGAGTTAATCTCTTCAATAATGTCCTTTTGAACAAGTTTTCTACGTTCCTCTGAAACAGCTTCCCTGACTGAAAATGGTAAGCGCCGTAATTTCTGTCGTACAGGCAACACATTATTCCGCATTTTAACTTTATGCAGAAACCCATAAGCACAGCTGAGTTTCTCCTCAACCTGGAGTTGGGTCCCAGCTGAAACTGGTGTGTGTACCGCAAGAGTGCTTTGCTGAGGAAGATCAATTCGTCCATTAACTACCCTGAGATTTAAAGCAGCTAATAAATCTCTGCCAAGGATAGCAGTGCCTTTGTGGACAATGTAGAACTCCACAGTTACACAGCGATCACCAAAAGTACCTATTGCTGGCAGGCAGCCATGTACTGGAATATGGTTTTTCAAATAGCATACCAAGTGAAGTTTGGGTTCAGTAAGAGGCACATCTTTAACGTAATGCAAATAGATGGAATCAGGTAGTATAGATACTGCTGAGCCAGTGTCCAACATTAGCTGAATAGAGTGTGATTTGCCTGAAGGTATGGCAGAAACATTTACAGTGCACTTGATCTGTTCTGGAATATGTGCAGTAGTGATTTTGTCTACACTCAGCACAGTAACATCTGGCATTGTAACTGCATGCACCTGTTGATTGAACTGGCTACTGCGACATACTTTAGCAAAATGCCCAATCTTTTTGCAATGGTTGCACCGAGCTACTTTTGCTGGACATCCTGTGTAGCTTGCAAGATGTCATGGGGATCCACAGCGAAAGCATGCTTTTACTGTATTTTGCATTCGCTGATTCAGTGGCTTTTCATTAGTTTTCCTTTTGCAATTGTTTGTCTGCAGTGATAGTGAACTTTTCTGCAAAGGAGTCACAGCCTGGACTGGGCCTCTTGTACCCTGACTCATTATTTTGGCTTCAGCTGTAGCTGACTCAATCTGAGTAGCAATGGTTATTGCTTTTTCTAGTGTAAGTTGTGGTTCTAGAAGTAAGCGTTCTCTTACATGAAGCACTGTTGTTTTCTCAATGAGCTGGTCTCTAATCATCTCATCTGCCATATTCCCAAAGTCACAAGTTACAATCAGACTCCTCAGGGAAGCCATATACTGCATTATAGTCTCCCCTGGTTTCTGCTCACGCTGGCGAAATCTATAGCGATTAGCTACTACATTCACTTTTGGCACAAAAAAGTTCTTTAATGCAGTGAGTGCAGTCTCATATTTATCATCTGCAAGGGGAAAAGTGTAAAATATACACTGCCCTTCTGCTCCAAGGCAGTGGATTAGCAGAGCACGCTTTCTTACTTCAGAAATCTCTGTAGCACTGATTGTAAGCAGATAAGTCTCAAACATACGGATCCAGGCAGTAAAAGCAGTTGGAGGCTCACCTGGGCTTTGCAGAAAGGGTGCAGGTGGGTTCAGAGGCAGAAGATCCATCCTCATCGCCAAAATGTTGTATCCACCAGGCAAAGTATTAACAACTTCAACAGAACTTTATTTACAGTGCAAGTCTCTTCTCCAAGCTGAAGCTGCACCCTCTGTAACTCTCCCAGCCTCCTCAACTCCGCCCCCTCCTTCCTGTTTCCTGTCCTTTCAGACCCCCCAACAGCCAGTGCTCCCAGTTCTAATAATTACAAGCAGCATCTAAACACCACATTGTGATCACAAGTTTCTTTTGCTTCTGATCTTCCAGTATCCTGACCGAGCTGACTCTCGACTCCTGTCATGTGAGTGTGGACTCTGGCTCTGACCAGTAGGTCTGGCTGCCCTTGACCCAGCTGTGACATTGACTTTTGTACAATTTCTCCAATGCCCTTTTCTGCTCTCCAGCAAGATACACCAGTACCTTGCCTCCCAAAGTCCTAGTTGCCGGCTATTCAAGGGTGAGAGGGGTAGTGCTTGTATTTCCCCCACCCCCAGCCCAGCGGCTTTTCCTATGGGAATCTCCCTAGAGCAGAGGAGAAATGTGCTCTTCTCTTAGGATCAGTCCCAGCAGTAATTCCACCCACCCTGGCCTCAGCTCAGCTACTGTGTTTACCTGGGATCAGGGACCAATTTTGAAGCCCTTACTGTTAGAGGTGGGAGCAGAGCCTGAAGCTCCAGCAGTTTTCACCAAAGCACACCATCCAGTCTTTCTGTGGTCTGACTAGGGCTCCCCATCCATCTTGGAGCTGAACACCAGATGGGAGCTGATCAGGGCCAGCTCCAGGCACCAGCCGAGCAAGCTCGTGCTTGGGGCAGCAGATTCTAAGGGGCGGCATTCCGTCCGCCTTTTTTTTTTTCTTTTTCGTTTTGGTTTGCCGCTCCAGCCGCCCTGTAGGGGGCGGCGGCGTGGAGGAGGGGAGTGCCCTGCAGCAAACTCGGCAGGGCAGCCCGCGTCCTTCCCTCCCAGCCGACTGGAGTGGCGCAGAGCCCTCCCGGCAGGTGGCGCGGCAGGAAGGGCCGCGTGGTGAGTGCCCCGCTGAAGCCCTGGCCGCCCCACTTCTGTCTCTCCCCCCCACTCCCTCTCCTTCCCCTCCCCGCTAGACCAAGCGTGCACTCTGCTGCACGTCTGCAGCACAGGGAATCCTCCTGCACCCTGGCTCCGGCTGCCCTGCCGTTTTGGGTTTTTTTTTTTCTGCTTTGCTGCTCCGGCCACCCCACAGGTGGTTTTTGTGTGTGTGTGTGTGCTTTGCCGCTCTGGCCACCCTGCAGGGGTGTGTGTGGGGGTGTGCGCGCTTGGCCGGTCCGCAGGTGTGGTTTTTTTTTTTTTTTGCTTCGCTACTCCGCCCACACACCCCCGCAGGTTTTTTTGTTTTTTGCTTGGGGTTGCAAAAAAGCCAGAGCCGGCCCTGGAGCTGATAGATTGTCCTTGGTGGGCCATGTTCTTGTGTGTAATGGTGCTGTGTGCCAGAGAGGGCCAGGAGCAGATGCACCACGCATGGCCAGGACCGGGCTAAACAGCCTGTAATGCTAGGTGAGTCAACCATGGCCACATATAGACACCTTGGGCATCCATGGGGACTGAATCTGGGTGCTTCACTGCTAAGAGCACAACTCACCCCAGTTTGAGTCATTACGGTAGTGACCCCTGCCAGCCCCTCTGAGGGGGGTCCGTATTGTCTCTCTAAGCTGGCGCACTGGGATGGAAAGCAATTGGCTGCAAGGTCACACACAAGGTCATGCCAGAGGCAGGAACGAAGCATGGTACTGATACCAGTCCAGCTCCAACCACTAGATACCACCCACTTCCAAAGCCAGAGAACCCAGGAGCCCTGACTCGGACAGCTAGGCCTTAAATGACAAGACCAACCCCCCTCCCACTCAGGAAGCCATAGAAGGGACCATCTGCTGAGCTCCCCTTTGCAATGCTGCTGTCAGAGACCATTGCTAGTGGATGCCAAGTGACTGAGCAGGGAACTCCTTGAGAGACTCCTAGAGACTTGCAGGTGTTTCACTGTGACCCTCTGGGAGCCATGGAAAGAGCGCTGCATTGAAGAGACTCTCCTGCTCTAACAAAGGGTTTCTGTTCTCCTAACTAGTCAGCCAGTGAGGCCAGTTTGCAGAATGTGGAAGAGCTGTTTGGCGATGGGTTGAAGGATTCACTGTGTAGATGGCAGCAGCTGCAGTGCCTGGGGTGTCCATGGGCCAAGCCTCCACTCCTGACACTCCAAGCTAATTTCCCACTGCTCTCAGTGGGGCTTTGGCTTTAGCTGCTGGGCCTGCGTGCCTAGACAGAAGACTCAGGTATTTCCACAGGTTGCTCAATGGCAAATGCAGCCACCCAAAGAAGTGAAGAAGAATGGAAATGAAAGAGCAAAGCTGGACCATCCGCTGAGCTGCTGCAATCAAGTGAGCAGAGCCGGGGAGAGAAGAGGGAGAACTCGAAGGTAGCTGGCAGCAGTAGGGAGGAAAAGCCAGGAGAGTAGAAATAAAGAGTTAATGATGCGGGCTTTGTCTTGTGTGGTGAAGGGTTGAAAACGGGTCTCTACTATCACACTAAACTTTGAAATAGCCGTGTGTGATGAAAGGGCAGGACTATAAAGGGAAGAGGTAACTCTAGGGGCTTGAATTCCCAGATCCTGTCGCTATTGCGTGCTTCTACCAGCCGATCTCAACCCAACAAATCCCTGAGGTGGTAGCAGTAGTGAGCTCTTGTCCTCTTTTTCTGGACTAGCCACCAGAAAAAGAACACGATACATGTGGCCAAGGAAATAGAGAGGCATGGGGGTCACTTGCAGTGTTGCCTGTTAACATGGCTCTTGTGGGGGAGCACCGCAGGTTATATTAGACTAGGTAGGAGCCACATGTCTCCAAACCTGCACATCCCGAGACTCCAGAGACCTCTCTCCAGATCCCAGAGTTTCCTCAGAGTCCTAAGGAGCCAGATGGAATCTGGCCTCTCCCCTCTCCCCCCCACCCCCCAGCTCAGCAGTCCAGAAAAAGCTATTTGTAGACATGTTGTGTGTCCTCTGCCACACTCACCTGTTGCTGACTAATGCAGTCACAGAGTCCAGGCTCAGTGTCATGCATTCCTCTGGGCTGTGACAAGCAGGAGGACGTGAGCTGCAATGGATCCCCCTGTGCATTGGCTGAGTGGGTAACCTCTCTACTGCCATATCTGGTTTCCAGCCCACACGCACTAAGGAGGAGGGTGAGGGACTTACCCCAAAAGTGGGTGTGGGAAGAAGCAGAGTGAAGAGGTGATCAGAGCACCATCCCATAGCATTCCTCCTAGAGTCACTCCAACAACCCCCTGGCTCCTTCCTGCCGTAGGCCACAGCCCCTAGGTTCCATAGGGAATTTCTGAATTAACCCTCTAGAAAGCTGCCTCTGGCTCTACAAGCTCTCACACAGCCCTGTCACCAGAGGTAAGGAATAAGGTCCTGCCCCCCGCAACTGCTTGGGGGAATCCGCTCAGAGAAATCAGTGCAGGGCTTTATGCATCTCTACAAACAGATCACTTTGTGTGGTGTTGTCAAGAAGCTGCACACTCCTTGGCAGCTCTTTTTAGAGCAACATTAACTCCCACAGGGATTTCTGCTCTAAATGCTCTGGGCCTGAGGGAAAGATTCTGTGGAAAACAGGCCTTTCCCTTGCTCCAATCCAGGCTCTGCTGTTCTGATGCTGCAGAGCCGATAGGGAAGGTGTGAGGGTTCCTGGGCAGCATGGTTCTCTTTCTTTCACGGTACTTTCCAATGGAGGGAAGAAAGGGAGACATGAGATGGAGTCTCTCCCTGGCTTACAGATAACCCATTCTGCAGTAACACAAGTGTGGACTCAGGGGAATGCTGTGCTGCGGAGCATGTGCCCTGCAAGATATCACTCATGAAGGGAAGCAACACTGCTCTTGGCACTGGAATCTGGGCAATAAGGAAGAGAAGTTGGAAATTCTCCCTGGGGAGGGGAAATGGGGAAACCCAGTGGGATGATGTGTATGACTGGAATGTTAGTGTCGCTGTGACGTTCCCTTCTGGTGTTATCTGGACCAGTGATATACTAGGCCACTCCAATCCTTGACTCTGGGAGCCAGCCTTACCCTGCTCTGCTGTGAAAACCCCACTCCTGGGCTTTTCACCCACAGCCTCTCGCATGTAAGCTGCTCCCAGCTACTCGCAAGCGAATGACACCAGCCAATATCTCCGGTCCCAGACGCAACCCTAGAAACCTCCATCTTGCAGTGTCCAGTTATGCCCACTGGATGCTGCAAGGTTATATAAGTTCGTCAATTTAACAAAGAAATTGATATGCACCAGGCTTGCTATCACAAGGGGAGCCTCCGACACACTTCAAACCAAACACACTGCTTCACGTAGAATAAACAAACAGATTTATTAACTATAAGTGATTATAAGTCAAAGCATAACAAGTCAGATTTGGTCAAATGAAATAAAAGCAAAACACTGATCTTAACACTTTCAATGTCCTTAAAAATGCTTCTCACCACAGGCTGGCTGATTACTTTTCAGTCAGGCTCTCCCCTTTGATCAACATTTCAGTTGCTTGATGGTAGTGGTGTCTGTAGATGTAGGTGGAAGAGAGAGAGCATGGCCTTTCTTTCCTTCTGACTTTGCTCCCCGTCCCCTTCAGAGTCAGGTGAGCATTACCTCATCGCAGTCCCAACCTGCCTAAAGGAACAGGGTGACTCCCTTGAGGGTCTAATAACAGATTATTTTGTTGCTGCCTGCCTAAGCCAGTTTCCATTGTTCCTGTGAGGCTGGGCTGGAGCTATCTCTAGACCAGATCCTGCATTCCCTGGGCACTCTAATTCCCTTTGGCTTTGGGAGGTGCACAAGGAAAGTAGGTGCAGGTCTGAAAAGCAAATTCATATTCCCCCAGCAACACCAAAACCACAGCAGTACTCAGAAATTCGAAAGCCACTAACAGTGGGGAAACCTCGGGCAAAGTTCCCCAAAGCCCTAGCTACAAAATAAAATATTGATCATTATTAATGCAGTTTGTTAAAGAACAAAGGCCCAGTGAGGAATCAACTGCAGGAGACATAAGCCATTCAAAACTACATAAAGTACAGTGAATATGATCCAGGCGTAAATCAACATCTCTTCATTTCCATGGCATTAGCATGATTTACACCCGCTGAGAATCTGGCCCATTATGTGTTTGCACATGTTTGATGGGAGGTTGGATTGGTAAACAAAAGCACAATGTTGTCAAGGGGGTAATAATTACTAGGAAATTACTAGTTCTAAAATACATGGCTGGCAATGTGCTCCCTTGCCTCTCTTAACAGCTGTATGGAACTAACAAATCTTAAAAAAAGGCAACATATCAGTGAAATCAGTCGGGGGGAGGGTCAAAAGTTATCCAAAAAAACTGTTTTTTGATGGAAACAGGTTTTCAACTAATAAACATTTTTCACAAAAAGGATCTGCTTTCTGTGGAAAAACTCAAATACTGCAAACTCAAAAGATTTTGGCCCAAAAACAGATGATTTTGGGCGTGGATCAAATTTTGGGAGGGGTTTCAGCTGAAAATTATCAGGTTTTGAATTTTTGCAGGAAAAAATATCAAAATTTTCTGCAAGAAGAAAACCAGCCCATTTTTCTTTCAGACAGGGCTGGCTCTGCCCAAGTGCTGGCAAAGTCCACAGTTCCCACTGACTTCAATACGACAGTGGGCACTCAACTCTGGAAAAATCAAGCCCTTAGAGCTGCTCCTAGAGCGGGGAACTGTATCTAAACCCGCTACGGTTTTCTAGCCATGTATTTTTTTAATGAGAAAATAAAAAAAATTTGCAAGGAAGGGAGCTTGCAGGGACCGCCCCACGAGCCCTGAGCTCAGCGTTACGCGGGGGCTCGCTGTCTGCCAGGGAACTGAGTCTTTGAGTTCACTTGGCTGCTGCCAGGGGGACGGGACAGCTCCTCTGCACTGGGCATCTCTGGAGCTGCAGGCGCCTGGCGTGGCCTTGGGGCTCTGGCTGCCCCTGGCTCCCAGCTCTGCCTGGCCCTGGGGCTCTGGCTGCCCCTGTGTTCTCCACACGTTGGGTGGCCCCCGCTCACCTTGAAGCCTGGCGGCTCCCGCAGGTCCCACCGGCAGGCACAGCAGCAGGATGCCCATGATGCCGGTCACCTTCCTGGCCATGGTGTTCAGTCCCCGCAGGACTGGAACCCGCCGGGCTGGGGCTGGGCCTGGGGCTGCTGCATTAGCAGGCGGGGCTTCCTCCTCCTTCCTGGTGCGCTGCCCGGGGCCTGAGATGGGCCAGGAGCCCGGATGCTGCGGCAGGGGGCACAGGTGATCGGCCCATGGCTCCTCCTCCCGGGACTGCTGCAGCGTCGGTGTTTGACACAGGCCATTGGAAATTGGAAAGGTGCAGGAAAGAGCCACAAATACGATCCAAGGGGCTGGAGAAAATGTCTGATGGGGAGAGATTTACAGAGCTGAATCTATTGAATATCACAAAAAGAAGATCAGAAGTGACTTGATTACAGAGCATAAATACCATCCCAGGGAGAGACTCCCGGGTACTAAAAGGCTCTTTAGCCCAGCAGAGACCACCAGAACAAAAACCAATGGCTGGAAGTTAGAGCCAGACTAATTCAAATGAGAAATAAGCATATACGCTGACTTTTATTTTTCCTGGTGGGTGCTCCATCCTCACTGCACCCCAAGGCCCCCCCACTCCACCTCCTCCCTCGAGGCCCCGCCCTCACTCTGCCTCTTCCTGCCTCTGCTCTGCCCTCTCCTCCGAGGCCCCATGCCAGCTGCCAAACAGCTGAATGGCAGCCCAGCTGTGACTGGTGGGTGTTGACCACCCCTGCTATTTTTTTCCATGGGTGCTTGAGCCCTGGAGCACCAATGGAGTCAGTGCCTATGCCTGATTCTCTTCTCACTTGTAGCCGTGTAAATCAGGAGCAACCCTAAGGAAATCAGTTAATGAACCCCAGCGGTTCACCAGCCTGGGAAGAGCCTAATGAGTGGCTGTGGTTCAATAACAGATATAAACCCAATCTGACAAGCCAGAGAAGGCACGTCAGACTGGCAGTGCCAGCAGGAATCTGAAACACACTTCTTGAGTTGAAGAGGGTACTCAGCAGGGGTAAGGCTGACTGGCATAGCTATACTGGCAAAGACGCTATAGTGTAAACAAGACCTGCATTAACCACGTTTTCAGGCAGTTAATTTCCCTTGTTTCCTGAGGAAGTGGTGTTAGTGAGGGGGCATGATTGGAGGGCACCTGTGGGAGGGGAATGATCTGCCACTTTAGCTACCAGCTCTGAGCAGAGCAGCTTGGCACGCACAGAATTGGGGAAAGGCAGTGGCAGTGAGTCTGCATGCCCCCCACCCCCAAACTGCACCCATGGTGGAACTCCCCATCCCCCCCCAACACTGCAGCATCACCACCCCCGCCAGGCTCCCTCTGCCTGAAACAGGACTCACCTAGTGGTGCCTGCAGTTGGCACTGGCTGGGAGCTGGAGCTTGCCCAGGAGATCTAGGTAGCAGGCGGGGCGACCCAGGGGAGCAGGGTCTCACCACTGCTGATCAGACTGGGTTTTTGCAGAGCAGAGGGAGCCTGGTGCTCCCCCCTTACCCACCTCTAACCCTAGCTGGAGCAGTGGAGCAGCTCCCTGAGGCTGCTGGAGGAGGAGCCCCACCCTCCACCGAAGTCTGACTCAGGCCTGGGTCAGCCTTTGCTGCAGCAAGCCCAGGGGGGCTACAAAAGTTGAACAGCTAATAGGTGATTAATGCAGCCATCTACCAGCTGATCGGTGGGGGTGGGGCTACTTATCCCTGGCTGGGGCTGCAGCTCTATTGTTGGTGGGTGTTAAGCACCCGCTAATTTTTTTCACTGAGTTCTCCAGCTCTGGAGCACCCATGCAGTTGGCACCTATGGAAATAAGGCCCAACATTATGACAGTGGGGGGTGATTAACCACTAGAACAACCGGCCAATGGAAGCATTTGATTACCCAGATTCTGATTCCTCCAGATCCAACCTGGAAGCCCTGCTGGAAGGTGCTTTCGCCAAACATAAGTCATTGGGTCAATATAGGGGTAACTGGGAGAAATTCTCTGACCTGTGCTATACAGGGGGTCAAAGTCAATGTTCTAATGTTCCCCTCTGGCCTTCAAATCTCTGGACCTATGAAGCTGCTGCCAGGCAGCACTAGGTATGACGGCTTGAGTGTGTGCCAGGCGCTGGGAACAGGCCTGCTCAGTGCATGGCACAGGCCCACATTGCAGAGACTGGGGTGTGGAGCTGAGAACAGAGAGAACTGTCATTGTAGGCTGTGTTCAGGATGGGATTGGAAGGGACAACAGGTGTCTGGAGTTGCCCGTGTCTGGGGTCTTGGACAGACAGCAGAGGGGAAGCTGTGTGTGGTGTACATTGCCCTGGTACAGTTTCTAGTAGCAGGGAAGGGAGAGAGATGAGGAGCCAGAGAGGGTTTCTGGAGGCAGGTTGGGTGGGGACTGTGAACCTGGGACAACAGGGGGTGTTTTCATCAGAAGGATGAGAGTTGTGTCAGGTCCTTCCAGAAAGATCCAGACTGCTGACCCCAGCTTTGTGACCTGGGATCTTTCTGTGTGGGACACAATTCCTCATTTCTCAGTCTAGTCATCTAGACATCTGAATTCCCATCACAATTAAAAACAGACTGTGTCTCCTGTTCATAGAATCATAGAAGATTGGGGTTGGAAGAGACCTCAGTAGGTCATCTAGTCCAACCCCCTGCTCAAAGCAGGACCAACACCAACTAAATCATCGGAGCCAGGGCTTTGTCAAGCCGGGCCTTAAAAACTTCTAAGGATGGAGATTCCACCACGTCCCTAGGTAACCCATTCCAGTGCTTCACCAACTTCCTAGTGAAATAGTGTTTCCTAATATCCAACCTAGACAGGCAGGAGTATAAAAAATATTGCTCGAGCATGCAGGGATGTAATCAGAAAGGCCAAAACACAACTGGAGTTGCAGCTATCATGAGATGTGAAGGGTAACAAGAAGGATTTCTACAGGTATATTAGCAACATGAAAAAGGTCAGGGAAAGTGTGGGACCCTTAATGAATGGTGGAGGCAACCTAGTGACAGATGATGTGGAAAAAGCTGAAGAACTCAATGTTTTTTTTGACTTGGTCTTAGCAGACAAGGTCAGCTCCCAGACAGCTATCCTGGGCAAAACAGTATGAGGAGGAGGTGAGCAGCCCTCAGTGGTGAAAGAACAGGTTAAGGACTATTTAGTCGATTTAGTTGGTGTTGGTCCTGCTTTGAGCAGGGGGTTGGACTAGATGACCTCCTGAGGTCTCTTCTAACCCTAATCGTCTCTGATTCTATGATTGTTTTTCTATTTTTTCCAGTCATCCTCCACCCCTTTCTAGTCAATGTCATTTTACTGGTGCCAGGGGCAGTGTCTTCATGTGACCAGACCAGGCTCCACACTGAGATTTCTGGGATTACACTCGGCTGTTTGCAGACTATGAATAGTGTCATGATACAAATCACTCACCTATATTACCATCATAACTGGAACTGGTGTCACAGATCCTAGTGAGTGCTCCTTCCTGGCTACCCGCTAAGGCTGCTGTCAGGGCCGGCTCCAGGTTTTTTGCTGCCCCAAGCAAAAAAAAAACCAAAACAACCGGAGAGCCACCGCCGAAGCAAAACAAAAAAAAATCTACACAAAACCCCCCGGAATGCCGCCCCTTGAAAAGTGCCGCCCCAAGCACATGCTTGGAATGCTGGTGCCTAGAGCCGGCCCTGGCTCTGTATTCCCAGGGGTGTTTCAAGCTCATGGAGCATGAGCAGAGTCCAATCACACCCCCAGTTTTGGGGTCCTTGGCGCAGTCTCTTGCCACTTAGGACTTGGTCAGATAAAAGAAAGACTTTGAAGCTTCTCCATTCTGATTCTCCTTCCATATGTTTGTGTCCTTCCAGCATCCAGCGAGTCTCCTTTTGAGCCTCCAAGGAGAGGCATGTGTGTAGTAAAGGTTGGCTTTTCAGCCTGGATTATCACACACACATCGCCAGAGGAGCAGAGGGGAGTGAAAAAGTCAACAGACAGATTGGAAACATTGTTTGTTGATGTTTTTTAACTCTCATGGTTTGTGGGGCCAATCTGATGGTTTTTTAGGATCTGACTCATGATTTTTGATCTCTGAGGCTGACAGTCCTGCCCCAGTGTGTCAGAAGTGAGTAAAATCTGCTCTCCAAAGCAGGAGTAAAGGAAGAAAATGGCCAGAGTGGTGAGTGAGTGGGGACAGTGGCGACTCAGGGTGGAGAGCTGTGGGAGCTGCGGCAGGAGGAGGCAGAGTCGTGTCTCAGCGCAGCACTGCAGTCCCTAGTGCAAACGGCTCTGCGACAGAAATGTGATTGTGGCAAATCAGGCAGCTGGTCTTGCTGGAAGCAGAGATTTGAGCAATTCCAGACGACTGCTGGTTTAATAGAGGAAGCCCAAGAATACCAGGTAAATGCCTGGCCATTTGCCATGGGTGATGCTGCTGATGACATCCTGTGTGCCAGACTCCTCACTCTGAGGAGAGGAAAGACTACGCCAAAGGGAAAGAGGTGTTTAAGGCCCATTTCCTGGGCACATAGAATGTTATCTAGGAAAAGGCCAGTTTGAATAGCAGGTGCCAGGAACCAGAGGAAACAGCTGAGATTTTCATTACTGCAGTTCATAGTCTGGCTGAACGTTGGAAATATGGAACATTTAAAGATGAACTAATAGGAGATGGGCTAGTTATAGGGTGACCAGACGTCCCGATTTTATCGGGACCGTCCCGATATTTCCTTGTTTGTCCCGCGTCCCGACCGACATGCGGTCAGGACAACCGGACAAACAAGGAAATGCGCCGGAGCCTGGAGCCCGGAAGTGCTCGCACCCCACCCCACGCCCCGACTCCACCCCCTCCTCCCCCGATTGGCTCCCTCCCCGAATCCCCACCTCTTCCCCAGGCTCACCATTCCTCCCCCCTCCGCAAGTGCTGGAGGGAGGCCCGGGAGACTCAGGGGAAGCGCGGGACCAGGGTGAGTAAGAGTCCGGCCTGGCCCCGAACAGGCAGGACTCAGTCGGGTGGTAGGGAGAGGAGGGGGGCGGCCCGCGGGGCCAGGCGGCGGCTGTTGTTCTCCCCCCCCGGGCAGCGGGACACAGGAGCAGCTGCTGCTGCAGCTCCCACTGCCGCGGGGGGAGGAAGCGGCCATGGCGCTCGGCGGCTGCGGCGCCCCCGAACCCCCCGAGCCCGGGCCTGCTGCGGGGACCCAGCAGCGCGCACGCTGGGCCCAGCCCCTGGCCAGTCGCGTCTGGGCTGCTGCCCAGCTGGTGCTATCCCGCGGAGGCATCGGCAGCCCAGCCCCGTTCGTTCCCCTGCGGGACCCGAGCGAGACGGGGGGGCTGGGGCCTGCTGCCCCCACTCCGGGGCCGCCGCGGGATAGCACCAGCTGGGCAGCAGCCCAGACGCGACTGGCCAGGGGCTGGGCGCAGCGTGCGCGCTGCTGGGTCCCCGCAGCAGGCCCGGGCTCGGGGGCTTTGGGGGCGCCAGAGCCGCGGAGCGCCATGGCCGCTTCCTCCCCCGCGGCAGTGGGAGCTGCAGCAGCGGCTGCTCCCGAGTCCCGCTGCCCGGGGGTGAGAACAGCCGCCGCCTGGCCCCGCGGGCCGCCCCCCTCCTCGCCCTACCACCCAACTGAGTCCTGCCTGCTCGGGGCCAGGCCGGACTCTCACTACCCCGGCCCCGCGCTTCCCCTGAGTCTCCCGGGCCTCCCTCCAGTGCTTGCGGAGGAAGGGTTTTTTTTTTTTTTTTTGGCCCCGCCCCCCGCCATGCCCCCCCCCACGTCAGCCCCCCCCCCGCGTCCCGATATTTGTCTTTGGTGATCTGGTCACCCTAGCTAGTTATAAGAGACACTGACTGATCAACACAGCTTCAGTTAGACCCAGACTGCACACCAGCAAGTGTGATAGCAAAAGTGAGAATGGTGATGTAAGCAGAGTCTGAATGAATGAGCTCTTCTCTGATTTCTAGTGATGAGCTGGAACAGGAGTAGTCAATTATTTTTTGTCAAGGGCCAAATTTCTTGGTCAAGGTATAGTCAAGGTCCAGACTCCGGAGAAAATAATAAAGACATTATAACAACAATGATAATTATAAGATTTTGGGTCTGTTCAAAAACATCTGGTGGTCCGGATTTGGCCCGCCATCATCTGCCCATTGACTGCTCCTGGGGGGAAAAGACTTCAGGAGCAGATTGTATTTGCACAGACACACCTACACTGCCTAGGCATGCAGCAGAGGGAGCTGCTCTGCCAAAATGATCAGTTTTGGCTGGTTTTGGGTTACAAATCACTCTAGTATTTGAGTGGAAGGGCAATGAAATGTTGTTATCCTGAGTGTGTGAGCAAAGGGCATCAGAACTGTGATTTGCAGGCCCCTGACTGAGTGGGTCACGCAGGGATTCTCACTTGCTAAGCAGGGGGTAGAGTTGCCAAATCCCAGTGAAAGAGAGACAAGGGTGGAGGCGGGAATTCTTTTCTGGTGGTGTGGGCTCTGGCTAAGAGTGGTCTCTCCCTTGTTTAAAGACAGAGCTGGTTAGTCTCAGTGGTGAGCCCTTGTTTTGTTCCGTGGTCACTACCCCTGCAATCACTGCTAACCAGCTGTAGGTGCTGAGCCTTAGACCTGGTGTGGGGCCATGTTACAGTGAAAGGGACTGTCCAGCCTGCACCAGCAGGGAGGTTCCCCACTACTGGCTGAAATCCCTGAGAGCTGGGTAAGTGACAGAACCTCCGAATGTGGCAGCGGAGAAAGTGGTGGCAGCAGCGGGCCATGACAAAAATGGGTGGAGCAGCAGAGTGAACAACAGCAGTGGTGGGTGACAGCAGCGAGTGAATGCTAGCAACTGTGAGCCAATTGCAGAGGCAGCAGCTGAAGCATTGCTCAATGCCTCCCCCCACACCCATGGTGGGAGGTTGTAACGGGGTCCCTGAGGTGTAACGTGGACTGTGGGACTGCTGAGCCCTCCAACCCCACCTGCCTGGGCCGTCCCTCACACTGCGGTGCTAATGTCAAGCTACAAGCCTCGGACAGGCCCTGCACTCACACAGCCATCCACAGGCAGGGACACACCTGTTACCCGAAATTGGGTCAGCTAGTGAGCTTAGGGAGGACTAATGACCCACCAGAGTTTGGCAGAAAGCAGTACGTTTATTATATTGATAGCTAAGCTCAAAATAGAGGGTGGTGTCACATTCACACTTGCATACTCATGCTCCCAGGACAGGCATGGCACTGGAGATGTCAGGATCCTTCAACGTAAGTGTCCCACAGCATAGCGATGGATTGTGCGATGAAGGTAAGTCTTCCCGAGGCATGATGGAATGCAATGCGGTGAACCACTGGCCAGGCGGTCCGGGCGAAGGGCCTTCACGGGAGGTACAAGCTTGTGAGTGCACTGCTGAGCACATGGTCCCTTCCCCTTTTAAGGACCTGCTCCTCATGGCCTGTGACTAGAGATGACTTGGCTGCATCTGGTTGGTCACACTCCACCTCAGCCAGTGTCCATGCAGTGTCCATGCATTGGGTGTGTGAACGCTGCCTAATTAGAGTCCCAGACACCTTGTGGAGCTTGGGGGCGGAGGCTTGACTGATTAGGGGGCCTATAAAAGCGGCCGCCCAGCCAGGCAGCGGCACAGCTGTGAGCAGCGGCACAGGAGGCTGCTAACAGGGGAGTTTGAGTGGGAGTCTCATTGGAGGAGAAGGTATCTGTACTTGTGTCTGTCTTTGTAGTGCTTGTGTGTGTAGAGGCCTGTAGGGGCACTGTGCTGGGAGGGCAGCCGAGCCCTGAGTAGGGGGCGGAGCTTGGCTGATTAGGGGGCCTATAAAAGCAGCCGCCCAGCCAGGCAGCGGCACAGGAGGCAGTGAACAGGGCTGCTAACTGGGGAGTTTGAGTGGGAGTTTGCAGGGGGAGGTGGAAGGGGAGGCAGGAGGGCGCGGTGTCCCGTGTGCTCTGTTTCCCCAGGTGCACTGGGCAGAGACTACAGCGGCCATGAGCCAAGCAGCAGGGGACACAATGCAGATGATTGCATGTGGAAGCTGCGGTATGTACATGGTACTAGAAGGGGGAAGCCTAAACAGAGGTATGTCTGTATGAAGTGCCGTCTAATAGAGCTGCTGGAAGAAAAGATCCGAGGGTTGGAGATGCAGGTAGATACCCGGGTAGAGTTTAGAAGGGGGTTCGAGCAGCTGATGGAGGAAAGGCAAGGAGGGGCTGAAGGGGAATGCTCAGGGGTTCAGGTGGAAGCAGGGGCTAAGGTCTGTGAGGGGGGAATATCTGAGGGAGAACAAGGGCAGTGGAAGCATGTGACCATGAGAAGCAGGCCAAGGAGAAGGAGGGCTAGTGAAGGGGAAATAGAACTCAGGAACAGGTTTGGGTGTTTGGATAGCGAGGAGGGGGGGCAGCAGGTGGTAACTGAAGGTGGGAGGGTGAGGAAGAAGAGAAGAGCAGCTAGCCCAATAGAGAGAGGGGAGGAGTTGATGGAGACAGCACCAAATCTGGGCCCCGGGAGGATACAGGATGGCACAAGGGGGAGTATAAAGGAAAATAGGAACGGACACGGGTTACGACTAGAGGGAACAGAGGATAGATTAGTAGATCGCACTGTCGCCAGGCAAAGGCAGGTTTACGTGATTGGGGACTCCTTACTGAGGAGGTTAGACAGGCCTGTGACCAGGGCGGACCCAGAGAACAGAAGGGTGTGCTGTCTACCGGGTGCTAAGATACGGGATGTGGACCTGCGGTTGAAAAGGATCCTAAAAGGAGCAGGTAAGAACCCCTTGATAATCCTTCACGTAGGAACAAATGACACAGCTAGGTTCTCGTTAGAGAGAATCAAGGGAGATTATGCCAGACTGGGGAAGACGCTCAAGGAAATCGAGGCTCAGATCATCTTCAGTGGGATTCTGCCTGTTCCTAGAGAAGGGCAGCAAAGGGCTGACAGGATTGTGAGGATAAATAGCTGGCTAAGGGAGTAGTGCTATAAGGAGGGCTTTGGGATGTATGGTCACTGGGAGGCTTTCGGGGACAGACAACTGTTCTCACGGGATGGACTTCACCTGAGTAGGGAAGGAAATAGACTTCTGGGAGGGACGCTGGCTCATCTCATCAAAAGAGTTTTAAACTAGGAATCTGGGGGAGACGGTTGGGAGATGTCCAGTTAAACTCCACGCCAGATTCCAACATTGAAAAGGAGGGTGATGAGATAAGAACAGATATGTCCAAACCCTTCCCCCCGGCTATAAGAAGGAGAGGGGGGATGAACAGCAAGGGGTCCGTACCAAATTGCATAACTGATGGGAGACAGGCTAAACGGCATACATTAAGATGTTTATACACCAATGTGAGAAGCCTAGGTAACAAAATGGAGGAATTGGAGCTCCTGGTCCGAGAAATGAAACCGGATATCGTAGGAATAACCGAAACCTGGTGGAACAGTAGTCATGACTGGAGTACAGATATGGAAGGGTATGTGCTGTTTAGGAACGATAGGAACAAAGGTAAAGGTGTGGGGGGGTAGCATTGTATGAGGTAAACTGTAAAGAAATAATAACTGATGGACTGGATAAGACGGAGTCTGTCTGGGCAATACTCACACTGGGTAAAAGAACTACTAGAGCCTCCCCGGGATAGTGCTTGGGGTGTGCTATAGACCGCCGGGACTACCCTGGATATGGACAGAGAACTATTTAATGTTTTTAGGGAAGTAAATACTAATAGGAACTGTGTAATCATGGGAGACTTTAACTTCCCGGATATAGATTGGGGGACAAATGCTAGCAACAATAATAGGGCTCAGATGTTGCTAGACGTGCTAGCTGATGAATTCCTTCATCAAGTAGTAGCTGAACCGACGAGGGGGGAGGCCATTTTAGATTTGGTTTTGGTGAGTAGTGAGGACCTCGTTGAGGAAATGGTTGTAGGGGACAACCTTGGCTTGAGTGATCATGAGCTAATTCGATTTAAACTAAATGGAAAGATTAACAGAATTATATCAGAGACTAGGGTTTACAATTTCAAAAAGGCTAATTTTAATAAATTAAGGGGACTGGTAAGGGAAGTGGATTGGGCTAACATATTTATGGATCTAAAGGCGGATGGCGCCTGGGATTATTTTAAGTTGAAGTTGCAGGAGCTGTCGGAGGCCTGTATCCCGAGAAAGGGAAAACGGTTAGTAGGAAAGAGATTTAGACCAAACTCGGGGGTGGTACCGTTGGACTGGAGAATAGCTAATGTGGTTCCTATTTTCAAGAAAGGGAAAAAAAGTGACCTGGGTAACTACAGGCCTGTTAGTTTAACATCTGTAGTATGTAAGATCCTGGAAAAAATTTTGAAGGAGAAAGTAGTTAAGGACCTTGAGGTCAATGGCAATTGCGACAAATTACAACATGGTTTTACGAAAGGCAGATCGTGCCAAACCAGCCTGATCTCCTTCTTTGAGAAAGTAACAGACTTTTTAGATAAGGAAAATGCAGTGGACCTAATATACCTCGATTTCAGTAAAGCATTTGATACGGTACCGCACGAGGAATTATTGGTTAAATTGGAAAAGATGGAGATCGATATGAAAATCCAGAGGTGGATAAGGAACTGGTTAAAGGGGAGACTGCAGTGGGTCATACTGAAAGGTGAACTGTCAGGTTGGAGGGAGGTCACCAGTGGAGTTCCTCAAGGTTCGGTTTTGGGTCCCATTTTATTTAATGTATTTATTACTGACCTCGGAACCAAATGTAGGAGTGGGCTGATAAAGTTTGCGGATGACACAAAGTTGGGAGGTATTGCCAATTCGGAGAAGGATTGGGATATTCTGCAGGGAGACTTGGATGACCTTGTAAATTGGAGTAATAGAAATAGGATGAAATTTAATAGTGAAAAGTGTAAGGTGATGCATTTAGGGATGACTAACAAGAATTTTAGTTATAAGCTGGGGACGCATCGGTTGGAAGTAACGGAGGAGGAGAAAGACCTCGGAGTCCTGGTTGACCGCAGGATGACTATGAGTCGGCAATGTGACGTGGCCGTGAAAAAAGCTAATGCAGTCTTGAGATGCATTAGGCGAGGTATATCTGGTAGGGATAAGGAGGTGCTGCTTCCGTTATACAAGGCACTGGTGAGACCTCATTTGGAGTACTGTGTGCAAGTTCTTGTCTCCCATGTTTAAAAGGGAACTCAAACTGGAATGGGTACAGAGAAGGGCCACTAGGATGATCAGAGGAATGGAAACCTGTCGTATGAAAGGAGACTCGAGGAGCTCGGTTTGTTTACCCTAACCAAAAGAAGGCTGAGGGGGGATATGATTGCTCTCTTTAAATATATCAGAGGGATAAATTCCAGGGAGGGAGAGGAATTATTTCAGCTCAGTACTAATGTGGACACGAGAAGGAATGGATATAAACTGGTGGTGGGGAAGTTTAGGCTTGAAATTAGACAAAGGTTTCTAACCATCAGAGGGGTGAAATTTTGGAACAGCCTTCCGAGGGAAACAGTGGGGGAGAAAGACCTCTTTGGCTTTAAGATTAAGCTTGATAAGTTTATGGAGGGGATGGTTTGATGGGATAACATGATTTTAGTCAATTAATCAACAGTGTGCCATCACTGGTAAATAGTATCAATGGTCAATGAGGGTCTGGCTAGAGAATCTTGCCTGCATGCTTGGGGTTCTACTGATTGCCATATTTGGGGTCGGGAAGGAATTTTCCTCCAGGGTAGATTGGCAGAGGCCCTGGAGGTTTTTCGCCTTCCTCCGCAGCATGGGGCGGGGGTCGCTAGCTGGAGGATTCTCTGCGACTTGAAGTCCTTAAATCACAGGATTCGGGGACTTCAACAGCTGAGTCAAGGGAAAGGGGGTGGGTCAGCTTTTGTGGCCTGCATCATGCGGGAGGTCAGACTAGATGATCATACTGGTCCCTTCTGACCTTAAAGTCTATGAGTCTACCTGGGAGCTCTCCTGATCTTCCAGCTGTTCAACCAATCCATTCATCCCACAAGCATTCCAGGAGGGAGGGGTGGGGGAAAGTGTAACAGACCTTTTGAGCATACAGGTTATACATAGCATACAGATCACTGCTGCTCCTACAACAACACCCAACTGCATTACATGAATACTCTCCCAGCCACTCATGAGCCATAGTAGGGAGGCTCCAGTCAATTCCCCCCAGCTCCCCAGCCTTGCACCCCAGGATTGTACCATTGTGCACTTGTCAGCAGCCTAGCCAGTGTAAGCTCATTACCTAGTTCACCACACCCTCAGTGTGGAATGGACACACATCAGCCTTTGTAGTCTGAGCTGCAATTCCCCAAGCACTTCAAACAAAACACACTGTTTGAGGTAACATATCAAACAGGTTTATTAACTACAGAACAGTTGATTTAAGTGATTATAAGTAGCAGATGCAGAGGTCTTAATTCTAACTTAAAGAGGCTAAGCAAGATTTGAATCAAGCAGTGTCTCACCCTAAGAGCTGGTACAAGCAGCTTCCACTTCTCCAATACACAGACTGAACCCCTTTCCAGCTTGGGACCAAACTCCCTCCTTCAAAGTCTTCGGCTACACTACGGACCTTACAGCGGCACAGCTGTACCGCTACAGATGTGCCGCTGTAAGGTCTCCCATGTAGCCACGCTTTGCCGATAGGAGAGAGTTCTCCTGCTGGCATGATTAAACCGCCCCCAATGAGCGGCGTTAGCTATTTCTGCAGGAGAGCCTCTACTGCCAACATAGCGCTGTCCATATCAGCACTTCTGTCTGTGACAGTTGTCTGTCAGGGCTTTCTTTTTTCGCACCCCTGACCGACAGAAATTTTACCAACAGAAGTGGTGTTGACAAAGCCTTTGTCTTTCAGACAATCTTCCAGGTGTTGAGCTGAGCGGGGAGAGAGGCCAAGTAATGATGTCACTCTTCCTCTTTTATACTTTTTTCCGGCTGCTCGAAAGATTCTTGCTGTGACGTGGGTTAGCGTATCCCCATGGCATACGTGCCTTCTCCGAAAAGTCTCTGGGATAGTGGATTGAGTGTTGATGAGCCCTTAACTCCTGTCTGGCCACTGATGGCTGCTCCTTTGTCCCTACTGAAAGGCTGGCTTTGGGCATCTCCCAACCCCATGACCTATTTCAGTAACACAAAAGGCAATACCTCATAACTTCACACACAATGATAGCAGAGACAATCCAACAGGATATTACGGTTCAACAGATCATAAAGTAATCGTTCTAGATTACTACATTTTTAATTGACTGAAACAAAGACATTATTTTAAATTAATCAGTCACAGAGGTTTAGTATGTTCATAACAATGTTCATTGCTTTTAGAAAAAGGGAACACTAATTTATTTTGTGTTATCTCCATAACCAGACATGTTTATGAAATTTCACCAACTTTATGTTTCCAAAGATTTTAGGCATAACAAAGGATTTTAAATCTTACTAAGGTACTGATTGTGCTGGAGGGTTCTCTTAAAACTAGTTCATCAAATAGTTCAGAGGTAAAGAAAGGGAAACTTGTTTGTCCAGCTATCTGGAAGGAAAGCGTTGTCCCTTTAAGGGCTAGCCTCTCTTCAACAGGGGGGTGAAGGGAGAAAGGGATGGACAGAAAGGACAGGGAGACTTTGGAAGCAAGTTTTTTGTACTATAGTAACTAAAATTAAAATATGTATTTTAGATAAGAGTGGTCTTTTGAAGGATTTATTTTAAAAACTATATGTCTGAAGAGCCAAGCATGTGAGGCTAAAGGTGAATACTCAGATCGTGGATCTAAAACTCTATGCAAGGATTTTTTAGAGATGTGATTTCATAATCTTCAGCAATCTTCTAATGAAATAGTTTAAAATTTGCTTTAAAAATAAGGTCCCGTAGACTAACATATTCTGAGTAAATATTACAGTAATGCACAACTGTTTTTGTCAGTAAATTCAGAAACTGAGACCTGGTCCACACTAACCCCCCCCACTTCGGACTAAGGTACGCTAATAACGTAGCTGAATTCGAAGTACCTTAGTCCGAACTTACCGCGGGTCCAGACGCGGCAGGCAGGCTCCCCTGTCGATGCCACGTACTCCTCTCGCCGAGCTGGAGTACCGGCGTCGACGGCAAGCACTTCCGGGATCGATCCCAGAAGATCGATCGCTTACATCCGGACCAGGAAGTAAGTATAGACGTACCCTGACAGTATATACCTAGGGGTTGGCAAATGCCTGTTAAATGGCTTCATTACCACTCGAATGGCTCTTTAACAGTTTCAATGTTGTGCTAATAGGATTGGCAGGCTGGAGGCTTTTTCACTTTTAAGTTACTAGCTCCCTTCCGGAGTAAGAGACACCAGGCTGCAGCAGCCAGCTGTGGGAGCCTGCAGGAAGGGTCAGAACAGGGATAGGAAGGTGGGGGGGTGGACACTAAGACCCAGGAGGTGCCCCGAATTTTCCGGTGCCCTACACAGCTGTGTATGCTGAGTATGCCTAAGGACGGCCCTGGGTGAATGTCACCCCCGTCCCTCCATCTCAGGGACCCAGTCTGAGCTGGGAGTTCATCTGAAAGAAAGGACGGATTCTCTCCCCAGCGAAGGAGGCCTCAGTGAAAGTGAAGATCGGGGCCTCATTATCAGCACTGAAAAATGCCACCTGCCCCTGTTCATAGTCCAGACAGACCCGAACCTGCCGGTGCCAGCTGCTCTGGGGCAGGGTGCTCTGAGGGGCAGGTTGAACCTTAGACACCCATCCCCACCAATTCATGGCCCAGATCCCCTCCTCAGGGGAAATGCCGATCCAGCCTTTCCTCCACACAGACTCCCTGGCCACCCCGATGGCCCAGAATTCCTCATCCCCCACCTCCACCTCCCAGTACCAACTCCCCGTGGTGAACCCTGGAGAGCCCAGCACACAGTGCCAACGATCAAATCGCTCAGGATTGTTGGGCAGGTCCTGCCGTGTGTCTCCCCATCTCACACCCCGCCGATCCTCAGACAGGATGAGTTCAGGATGAGCTGTGTCTGGATCCAGAGTCACATGCACTGTGGGGAATTCAAGGGAATGGGTTAAAAAACCTCGGGACAGGAAGGGGGACAGCAGCTGAAGGGGGGGGTAGGGAGTGGGGGGAAGGGGAAGGACTGCAGTAGAGGACAGTAGGAGCTGAAATAGGGGGCAGAGAATGGGGAGGGGATAGGTAATTTTAAGTTGAAAAGATCGTAAATGTGTTATAAGACTGAAAACTATTATAACTGTACTTGTCATGAACCCCCCTTTCAGTGACAGGTGGGTCCCCCTTGCCGTCCCTTCATTCCCCATATTCGTCTCCTCACCAAGGGGTGAAGGCAGAAACCCCCCCTCCCTTCAACCCCCGTTGTGATAACTGTCCCTACAGGCTGACCCTGACTGTGAGCGCCGCTGGCAGACGTGAGTGAGAGCTCATCAAAAGTCACAGTAACCCATGGTAATAAATGTTGAAAGTAGGGTGACCAGAGAGCAAATGTGAAAAACGGGACCAGGGGTGGGGGGTAATAGGAGCCTATATAAGAAAATGTCCCAAAAATCAGGACTGTCCCTATAAAATCGGGACATCTGGTCACCCTAGTTGAGAGGAAAGGGGTTGAAAGGGGAGTGAAACAGACTGAAATAGCCCAGACAAAGAGACCTCCTGCTATAACTCAAGGATTGAGTTAAGCTCATGCCTGGTGAACAAGCGACGTGTGGGACTGGTACTAAGGAGACCAAAATTGGTGTGTCAGAAACTGGGTGTAATTGGTGGACAATATAATGAGTGAACAGAGCTATTCCACCTCTCCCTTCCCTGTGGGGTTCTTGAAAGAAAAGCCTGTGGCAGGAGAGTCTGAGACTCACTGCTGATGGGGGGAGGGGTGACTGAATGGAGTGAGCTGCATCATCATGGCTGCCACCCCCACTGTCCCCTGGAACCCCGGGATCCCCCATGACACCGTTGGATCTTTGTCATCCTGAGCCTGAAAGGCACCTGACCAGACCAGGCCAGAATGTGGGACCCAGATGACATCACTACCTCCATTGGGTCTGGCTAAAACCCACCACCACCTGGGATGTGAGACTTTGCCCCTCACTTCCTGTGTCCTCTTCCTCCCTCACGTCTTCTCTTTCCTATAGCCAGGGCTGCCTGGGGGGGCAAGTGGGGCAATTTGCCCCAGGCCCCGCAGGGGCCCCCACGAGAACGTCATAGGCTCCCCCCCGCCTCTGCCTTTCCCCATCCCCCAGCGCCACGGCGCGCCGCATCCAGGAGCAGCCCTGGACAGCGCTGCAGCGGCATGGCTCGGGCGGGGCCTGAGCTCCTCCCGCTCAGAGCCGCGAGGTAAGGGGCGGGATTGCGAGTTGCGGCCGAGCGGCGGGAGCTCAGGCCCTGCTGGAGCCACGCCGCTGCAGCACTGTCCAGGGCTGGGCTGTGTTTCTCCAGCAAGGGTCACACTCCACTTCTGAGCATCTCTCATTGCCTAGTTTGTGTGAATCACATTCATAGGCCTCACGTCTCCCCACACATGGTATCAGGGGCCTAGGTGCCTGACTGAGGCTTTGTAGATGCCACGGGGGGGGAGGGGAGGGGCTAGCTGAAAGTTAGGCATAGTGCCCAAGTTCCTTTGTGGATCTGGGCCTGAGTGCAGAAGGCTCTGGGTGTGTTATATTTCACCCAAACCCACAGGGCTGCACTAATGATAATTCTTTAAACTTATCCCAGACCTTTTTCCCACCATCCTGTTCGTTTCCTACAGCAGTCTGAGGTGCACTCAGAGTTTGCTTCTGAGCTTCAAAGTGAACTTAGTGCCAGAGATAAAAGGAGGATTCAAACTCCTTTGAAATCCCTGGGTATAATAATAAATAATCTCAGAACAACAGTTTCTTCCACCAACAAAGCAGATCTCTGGAAGGGCAATGTCTAGAGAAAGGTTTCTCTCCCTAGCTGATTTAGCCAATATTCTGCAAATCAGTCAGATACACCTCTACCTCGATATAATGCTGTCCTCGGGAGCGAAAAAAATCTTACCGCGTTATAGGTGAAACCGCGTTATATCGAACTTGCTTTGATCTGCCGGAGTGTGCAGCCCCCTTTCCCCCCGGAGCACAAGGGGGAATGATGTTAGCTAAGGTGATGGAAGCACTCTTCCACTGGCCTGGAAGACTTTCATACCCCTGACCAATGTAGCTACACTGATAGAATTTTCATGTGTAGACCAAGCCTTAGCTAGACTCTTATTTTAAGCTCTTAAGTGGTGCTATATATATAGCTATACTTTTTCCAGTTCATTGTAGAAAAAGTGGAACTATGCTTTTCATTCATCTCTTCAATCTCTCACACATTTAAAAAACATAACAATGAATAAATTTCAAATATTGCTATATTTGAAAACAAAACAGCTTGTGGAGGTGTCAGCAAGAAGAGGTGTCAGCAAACATTTCTAACAAGACCTTTTAACTTATTTATTTCTAGTTTTTTAATCAGATTCTTAAATGTGTAGAAATAAAATGTTAAGGTTCCACATTAAAAACAATTTTCAAAAGATCATACAACTCCCATCCCTTAGTGGGAGGTGTTTCTCTGTACTCCAGGTAGAAGGAAGAGGGAAAATGGAACTTACCAGATTTAGCAAGAATTTCCTCTAAAAGACAAATAAAGAAAAATAAATAATGTATGAAAATGATGATAGTTAAGATGTTTCATAATAGAGGTATTTTTTCTCCCCTGTCCTTTTTTGTATTTTTGCAAAGTCAAATGGTCAAATATGGATCAGTAATAGAAACCTGTGTTCCCAGGAGCCACATCATATGTCAGGGCAATCCAAGGAACCACGCTGATTTTAGAGCAGTTAGGAAAGACCAGCTTCAAACACAGGCCTGATCTAAACCTTAACTCTGGCAGGGCTGTCACCTTTATATGTTTAATACTTAATATACCTTAGAGAATATTTATGAAAATACTTATGTACCTTAATATTTAATACTCATTGGCCCAGAAAACAAGTGTAGGCTCTGTAGGGTAGGGATTAGGATGGTCACTGGGGAGGGGTGAGCTCCTGGGTTTCAGTCTCTGTGCCTAAGACTATTTAATGATTTATACCACCTAGAACAGCTTCGACAGAGAGATTGAGAGAGACCCACTTAGAATAGCCAGCAGCCCTGCAGTTAGGGCACTCGCCTAGGAAAGGGGAGAGCAGGGATTCAAAGCT
Source organism: Chrysemys picta bellii (assembly GCF_011386835.1). Classification (NCBI taxonomy): domain Eukaryota; kingdom Metazoa; phylum Chordata; order Testudines; family Emydidae; genus Chrysemys; species Chrysemys picta. Next base: position 43,369 of record NW_027053033.1, read on the forward strand.
GGGCCGCCGCAGTTCGTCTGAGTGACTTAATAACTGGGCTATCGGTGATCAGAGGGACATCATCTCTGCAGTGCTGTACATGTAGACAAGCCATGACGCATCATTCGAAAAACTAAGGAGGTGCTCCTTAGTTTTTAGAATGACGCGTCATGGCTTGTCTACATGTACAGCACTGCAGAGATGAAGAAGCTCTCTCGTCAACAAAGCGCTGTCTACACCAGGGTTAGGTCGGTATAATTTTTCACATCCCTGAGTGACGTAGTTATACCGAGATGTTTGTGGTGTAGATCTGGCCTAAGGCACCTTGTGAAACCTAACAACATAGGACTGGAAGGAACCACCTGAATCATTGAGCCAGTCCCCTGCTATCACTGACCACCTCTTTAAATCTAGCCCTTCATTTCCAAACTGACTTAGCTTTTAATTTAAACAATGTTTTCAAAAGCCCCAAATCACAATGAAATAGTTTTGAAGTTTTTATAACTACCAGACAAACAAAAAATCAATTATTTCAACAGCTCTTTCTCTGACTCTGTCATTCACCAACCAGTCTGCCTGCACAGACCAGGGAGCAGAGGCGTTAAGTTGGAGAGGTTGTAGCTGATAGACTTTTTGACCTTTGTTACATCTGAATACCTCAGCTCTTTGACTAAGCAATGGCACTGTTATAAAATAACTGTGCTCTCTGATGCTCAACCATTGCTATTCTCCTGAATTTCAAAAGGTGTGAAGTAAACTTTCTTGTCTGAAATTACAGCACGTTGCTTTGAATATACAGCAGGGAAACAGATTTCCTCCATTCGATGGAAAATTTTATCTCTTCCACTGTCTGACTGAAAACGACAACATGTACTCAGTAAATCCATTGTACCCTGCTTTGCTGCTATTTGAAATGACAGCTGTGTCAGAGATGATGGTGCACACCTTGGGCTGGACTGTACACTGCGCTAACACCTCTGAAATCCAGGAAATACAAAGTTAAGTTACATGCCACCTGTTCAAAGCATCCTTAGTTCTGCCCCTTTTAAGCTGTGTCCCACCATGTCCACAACATACCATTCCCATCAGGCAGAGCAGTTTTCAATCAGTTTTAGCTCAGTGAGAAAAGTTATCTTTTCAACTGCGAGTCTCAATCCTAACTACAGCAGAGTTGCTGCTCCATTATCAGACTTCACTGTTAGCTACATCCATGCAGCCTACCTTGATATACACCTGGACCTTTTCCCTAGTGAAGCCTGCACTTACTCCAGTCCCCTGCTCTCACAGACAGCTCCTGTGGCACTTTGTACCTCAAAGCAGCCCCCTGAAATCCCTATATTCACCCCATCATATAATTATGAGATGTTTCCTACAAAGTATCCATTGTAAAGTATCATTTTAAAATTCTTGATCTGTTTAACATTAATATCCTGTTGGATTGTATGTGCTATGATTGTATGTGAAGTTATGAAGTTTTGCTAGGTGTGTGTTACTGAAATATGTTGTGAGGTTGGAAACATCCACAACCAGCCTTTCAGGTGCAACAATGGAGTAGCCAGATGTGCTGATGGGCCATTAAAGGGAATTCACTTTCCCAGCAGCCATCCCAGAAGATTTCTCAGAGAGGTCACGTAGACAATGGAGATTACTTGACCAATGGAGGCAGACCCCCACCTCGCAAGCATAGATCTTTGCAGCAAACTGGAAGAAACTATAAAAGAAGGGATGTGACATCGTGATTGGCTTCACTCCTGCCACAACTCAACATCTGGAAGAAACATCTAGCGGACAAAGACTTTGAACTGTGGAGGGTGGTCCGGTGCTGGAGGAGAGACCCAGCCACTGTATTGAAGATCTGTGACCTGTTTGTACCATCTGTCAGGGTGAGACACTGCTTGATTCAAATCCTGTTTAGTTTATAGAACTCAGATTGCAAATTTACTTTTCTTTCTTAGGTAACCAACTTTGATCTCTATGTCTGCTACTTATAATAACTTAAAATCTATCTTTCTGTAGTTATTAAATCTGTTTTATATTTTACATAAAATAGTTGAAGTGCTTGGAAAATCTCAGCTCAGGATACAAAGGTTAGTGTGTGTCCTCTCCACATTGAGGGAGGGGCAGACTGGGTAATGAACTTACATTGCTCAGGCTTCTGACCAGCGCAAGACACTTCAGCTCTGGGGTCCTAGGCTGGGGAGCTGTGAGGATTGGCTGGAGCCTCTCTGCTGACGATTCATGAGTGGCTGGGAGAAGCATTCATGTAACTCAGCTAGGTGTGTCCCTTCCTGTGGATATCCGTGTAAATGCAGAACCTGCCAGAGGTCTGTAGCTTGCCAACAACCACCCAGTGGTGGGACAGAGGGCTCAGCAGTCCCCCAGTCCAGGTGACATCCTGGGATCCCCATCACAGCCCCTTCATAAAATCCTATTAAAAAACTTAGCAAGTTCCATTTTAACATTAGTTCTGTTTCATAGATTCATAGATTCTAGGACTGGAAGGGACCTCGAGAGGTCATCGAGTCCAGTCCCCTGCCCGCATGGCAGGACCAAATACTGTCTAGACCATCCCTGATAGACATTTATCTAACCTACTCTTAAATATCTCCAGAGATGGAGATTCCACAACCTCCCTCGGCAATTTATTCCAGTGTTTAACCACCCTGACCGTTAGGAACTTTTTCCTCGTGTCCAACCTAGACCTCCCTTGCTGCAGTTTAAACCCATTGCTTCTTGTTCTATCCTTAGAGTCTAAGGTGAACAAGTTTTCTCCCTCCTCCTAATGACACCCTTTTAAATACCTGAAAATACCTGTTGTTTTCTCTCACAACACTTCCTGGCAGTCTGCTCCAGAACCTCACTCCTCTGATGGGTAGAAACCTTTAGTTCCCAGCCTGAATTGAATTCAAGGCCAGATAATCCCCATTTCTTCTTGGTCGATTTGATTGTTAGCTTCAACAGTTCATCTCTCTCCATGTTGTTTACTCCCCTGATGCATTCGCAAAGAGCAATCACATCCCCTCTCAGCCTTCCCTTTGCTACCCAAAACAAGCTCAGTTTTTTTAGTCTCCTCTCTTACGGCAGGCCCTCCATGACCCTGATCATCCTGGGAGCCCATCTCTGAACCTGAAATTCATCCACCTCTGGCTGAGGTTGTGGGACACCCCACAGATGCCAGGACAGGAGAGCAGCCCCTCTTACAAAATATCCAGCTCCTGGGTGCTGATCCTTGGCATTGAGGAGAAGCTACAATTTGCTGCAGAAGTAGAAGAGGAGCCAGGGGAGGGATTTGAGTAGGGAGCGGACGACATGGTTGGAGAACAATTGAGGCAGCTGATTTTGCTGGCACAATGTTCGATCAGGCTCTTCATTTCTCTGGTGGGAGAGAAGAGCTTGAGAAGCAACAAAAGCACCTGGTGCCAGGGCTGAGACCCAACCAGAGTCCCCCTGACCACAGGGGAACCAGCCCCATGTAACCTCCTTGCCCAGCCACATGGCGATGGGGGAAATGACAGCAGGAAAACTTAGAGGTGTTCCAAGCCCCTGCAGCCAGGATTCCTCCAGCAGTAGCCGGCAAAGCAGCAATAGCCTGCTGCCCAGACAGCCTCTGGCCTTTTCAGTTTGCTGGTTTCCTCTTTGCTCTGCTCCGTTCCCTGCCTCCCTCTGCCCTCCATGGTCCTAGGCAGGACCTGAATTGCTAATATATTGAACAATCACATTCTAAAAAACAGTGTTTCAGCCCTTCTTCTTTCATCTTAAAGGAAGAGCAGAAGCTGTGTTTATTTCCCCTTTGCTAGTCTTTTGAATACACCCCACTGGTCCCAGAAATTACCTTTGTCTTTCTTCATTTCAGATCGCAAGGTTGCTAGAAGGAGAAAAAGGCAAATTATGAGCTTTCGTTCTGCCATGGTTATGGTGATATTCCAACGGTTGAACACAATGTGTTGTGCTTGTGAAAGAGAGGGACAGATTTACAGTCAGTGGTTTAAAACACACCTGTCTCAAATGCACCGTGTGATCAAGTGGGGTCAAGTGAAGGCAGGGAGGAGTCGGCTATGTGGGATGAGGATAGAACTTGGGGGCAGAGAGGTGTGATGATCTGGCAGAATTGGGAGGGGAAAGATGAGGAAAGGAAGGAGATGTAGGACTGTTGTTTTTTTGGGGGGATGCACAGGTCAGGAAAGCCTCATCCCTTAGTGGGAGAGGTTTCAGGGGACTCCAGAAACAAGGAATAGGAAAAATTGAACTTACCAAGTTCAGCAAGAATTTCTTCTAAAAGACAAAAAAGAGGAATTAATAATGTGTAATAGCTGTTAAAAATTTTAGTACAGTGGTTCTCTCCCCACCCCTGCTACCTTCATCCATTTTGTTATGTTTGCAAAGTCAAACACAGGCAGTTTTTGTTTGTTTGTTTCCTGTTTTGGGCATGCTCTCTTGTGACGTTTTTTATCACTAGAGTTGGGCAACATTTTTCAGCTGAAATCATCATCATCGGCAGTTCCTTGGTTCGCGGATGATCTCTACCACAGATTTACTTATGGGTCCTGAGATATCTCAGGAGTCCAATCCTGGAACCACAGATCTGCCCGCAGTAGGTACAGACATTTCCTAGCGGGTCAGCTCCCCATTGTGAGAAAGTTCTTTTTCCTTCCTTCAGCTTTGAGGGAAAGGCGCTTCTCCTCGAAGCGGGCCACTACCTGATGGAGGCTGACCACTGAGGTCAGTTGGTGGCTTGCTCCTCCCAGCTTGTGATGTCCACATCAGTTTTCTTGAGATACATTTTCAGTGTCTATTTGTAGCGTTTCCTCTGACCACCACGGGATCTCTGACCATGGGTGATCTGAGAGTAGATGGCTTGTTTTGGGAGGCGAGAGTATGGCATCCGCACACAATGTTCAGCCCAATGAAGCTGGTTCATGAGAATCATTGCTTAGTGCTGGTGACATTGGCTTCAGTGAGGATGCTGGCGTTAGTGTAGCAATCTTCCCATTTGATGCGAAGGATCTTCCAGAAGCATTGTCGGTGGTACCTCTCCAGACAGTTGGGTTTGCATCCCTAAAGGAGTGTAGGAGTCATATTTGTCTTATGGGTTATGTAAAAGGCCTGAGGCAGGCTGATGGAGCACTTTAGTCTTCCGAATATTGAGTCAGAGTCCTAGGCTTCGATGAGCTTGTGCAAAAAAATCCAGTGTGGACTGAAGGTCAGTCTTAGTGTGCACGAGGATGTCATCAGCATCTGGCCCTGCTGCCTTGCTGTTCTTCATTTGCATGATGGATCATGTTACTTCTTCGAGGGCAGGAGGATCAGCAAGAGATTCTCTTTCATGTCACTGAGGTATAGATTCGATGGTGGCATTAAAGACGGTTGACTCACGATTCAGGAGTGACTCAAAATGCTCCTTCCATCTGGCTTTGATGGCTTCATTGTCCTTAAAATATGTCAACCCGTCTTAGGCTTGGAGTGGTGTAGGACCATGGGATCATGGATTGTAGACTTGTTCATTTAAATTGCACAGATTACAGCGAATAGCCTTTTTGACTATTGGTACATCTGAATCAGGGCCGGCTCCAGGCACCAGCTTCTCAAGCAGGTGCTTGGGGCGGCCGTTCCGGACAGGGGCGGCAGTTCCAGGTATTCGGCGGCAATTCGGTGGAGGGTCCGTCACTCCGCCTGGGAGTGAAGGACCTCCCGCCGAATTGCTGCCGCAGATCGCGATTGCGGCTTTTTTCTTTTTTTTTTTTTTGGTACAAAGGCCCATGGTTCAGAAATCCCTTTCCTAGGCCAGTGTTCTCGACTCGGCTGACACATTGTCCCTGAAAGGGTCAGTTGAGAACTCAGCGTGCGCACAGCAAGCTGGAAATCTGCACAGTGTGTGGAGCGTGTGTATGTGACTTGGAGCTTGGCAGGGCAGCAGCACTGGTTCGTGGGGTTAAGGCAGCTGGGCTGTGCAGGAGCACTCCACAAAGCAGGGTGGCAGACATGGGGTCTGCAGCTGGGAGTGTGTCTGAGAGGCCCAGAAGCACATGGGATCCTGGGGTTAGGCCCACCCACAGCAGACTGGCGTCAGTCCAGAGAGGGGGTGACACAGGGCCTTGAAGTGATTTAATTAGCTAGCAAAACACCCCTACCTTGGACCCATGAGCAGCCTTTGCCATGGGAATCACAGCGTGAGAGCGGTGAGTCGGGGATCCTTTGCAATCTTCACAAAGAGCTTTGGCAATCTCCTTACAGAACCATGTGAGCTCCTTGCCATGTTCCCCACAGACATTCCCTTCCCTCCCCCTTTTTCCTGGTTTTAACCCCAGTTGTTTGATGAACTCTGCTATGCTGTCCAGCTGAGTGTTGGAAAGGTCTTTTCCAGAATGTGCATTTGGATGTTTAAAAGCGCGCTGGCGCAGCTTACTGACTCGCTCAGACCTCAGCGAAAAGAATATCCCCATTGTTATTGCTGCTTGCTGTGCACGCCACAATATCTGTGAGAGTAAGGGGGAGACATTTATGTCGGAGTGAGAGATTGAGGCAAATCGCCTGGCTGCTGATTACGTGCAGCCAGACACCAGGATGGTTAGAAGAGCACAGCAGGGCGCGGTGCGCATCAGAGAAGCTTTGAAAATGAGTTTTGTGACTGGCCAGGCTACGGAGTGAAACTTCTGTTTGTTTCTCCTTGATGAACCGTCCGCCCCCACCCCACCCGGTTCACTCTACTTCCCTGTAAACCAACCACCCCACCCTCCCCTCCCACCCTCGAGCAGCACATGCAGAGGCAATAAAGTCATGGTTACTTCACATTCATGCATTCTTTATGAATTCATCACACAACTAGGGGGATAATTGCCAAGGTAGCCCGGGATGGGTGGGGGAGTAGGGAAGGAAAAGGACACACTACAGTTTAAAACTTTAACTCTTATTGAAGGCCAACCTTCTGATGCTCGGGCAATCATCTGGGGTGGAGTGACTGGGTGGCCGGAGGCCCCCCCCCCACCGTGTTCTTGGGCGTCTGGTTGAGGAGGCTATGGAACTTGGGGAGGTGGGCTGTTCGTTACACAGGGGCTGTAGCGGCGGTCTCTGCTCCTGCTGCCTTTCCTGCAGCTCAACCATACGCTGGAGCACATCAGTTTGATGCTCCAGTAGACGGAGCATTGACTCTTGCCTTCTGTCTGCAAGCTGACGCCACCTATCATCTTCAGCCCGCCACTTGCTCTGTTCATCCCGCGATTCAGCCCGCCACCTCTCCTCTCGTTCATATTGTGCTTTTCTGTAGTCTGACATTGACTGCCTCCATGCGTTCTGCTGTGCTCTGTCAGCGTGGGAGGACATCTGGAGCTCCGAGAACATATCATCCCGAGTCTGCCGTTTTCTCCTTCTAATCTTCACTAGCCTCTGTGAAGGAGAAACATTTGCAGCTGGTGGAGGAGAAGGGAGAGGTGGTTAAAAAAGACACATTTTAGAGAACAATGGGTACACTCTTTCACGTTAAATTTTGCTGTTCACATTACACAGCACATGTACTTTCGTTACAAGGTCACATTTTTCCTCTTATATTGAGGGCCTGCCGGTTTGGTGTGAGAGATCACTCACGCAGTGCCAGGCAACAGATTTCGGCTTGCAGGCAGCCATGGTAAGCCACAGTCTTTTGGCTTTTTTAACCTTCTTAACATGTGGGAATGGTTTCAAACAGTAGCACCCTCCTTTCCCATACCAAGCACCCGTTGGGTTGGCCATTTAAAAGGGGCTGCGGTTTCCGGGTTAACATGCAGCACAAACCGAACTAACACCCCCCCCCCAAATCTCTGGGATGATCACTTCACCCCTCCCCCCCACGGCGTGGCTAACAGTGGGGAACATTTCTGTTCAGCAGAGCAGGAACGGGCACCTCTGAATGTCCCCTTAATAAAATCGCCCCATTTCAACCAGGTGACCGTGAATGATATCACTCTCCTGAGGATAACAAAGAGCGATAAGGAATGGATGTTGTCTGCATGCCAGCAAACACCGAGAACATATGCTGCCATGCTTTGTTATGCAATGATTCCAGACTATGTGCTACTGGCCTGGCGTGGTAAAGTGTCCTACCATGGCGGACGGGATAAGGCAGCCCTCCCCAAAAAACCTTTTGCAAAGGCTTTGGGAGTACATGAAGGAGAGCTTTCTGGAGATGTCCCTGGAGGATTTCCGCTCCATCCTCATACACGTTAACAGACTTTTCCAGTAGCTGTACTGGCCGCGATTGCCAGGGCAAATTAATCATTAATCATTAAACACGCTTGCTTTTAAACCATGTGTAATATTTACAAAGGTACACTCACCAGAGGTCCCCTGTGTGCCCTCAGGGTCTGGGACCACGCCTTGGGTGAGTTCGGGGGTTACTGGTTCCAGGTCCAGGGTGATAAACATATCCTGGCTGTTGGGGAAACCGGTTTCTCCGCTTCCTTGCTGCTGTGAGCTATCTACATTATCTTCATCCTCATCTTCCTCATAGCCCGAACCTGCTTACCTGTGTGTTTCTCCATTGAAGGAGTCAAAGCACATGGTTGGGGTAGTGGTGGCTGCACCCCCTAGCATGGCATGCAGCTCTGCGTAGAAGCGGCATGTTTGCGGCTCTGCCCCGGACCTTCTGTTTGCCTCTCTGGCTTTGTGGTAGGCTTGTCTTAGCTCCTTAATTTTCACGCGGCACTGCTGTGCATCCCTGTTATGGCCTCTGTCCTTCATGGCCTTGGAGACCTTTTCTAATATTTTGCCATTTCGTTTACTGCTACGGAGTTCAGCTAGCACTGATTCATCTCCCCATATGGCGAGCAGATCCCGTACCTCCCGTTCGGTCCATGATGGAGCTCTTTTGCGATCCTAGGACTCCATCCATGGTTACCTGTGCTGATGAGCTCTGCGTGGTCACCTGTGCTCTCCACACTGGGCAAACAGGAAATGAAATTCAAACATTCGCGGGGCTTTTCCTATCTACCTGGTCAGTGCATCTGAGTTGAGAGTGCTGTCCAGAGCAGTCACAATGAAGCACTGTGGGATAGCTCCTGGAGGCCAATAACGTCGAATTCCGTTCACACTACCCCAATTCCGACCTGCTAAGGCCGATTTTATTGCTAATCCCCTCGTTGGAGGTGGAGTAAAGAAATCGGTTTAAAGGGCCCTTTAAGTCGAAAAAAGGGACTTAGCCGTGTGAACGTGTCCAGGCTTAATTCAATTTAACGCTACTAAATTCGACCTAAACTCGTAGTGTAGACCAGGCCTCACTCCTGTTGTGTCTGTTGTGTAGATTGTGAGCTCTCTGGGCCAGGGAGTCTCTTGTTACACATCTGTGACTGGGGTTCCTAGGCACTAACACACCATCACAGATACTGATAACCATTAACAGCGAACAGGGGAATAAACAAATGTGCTGACTATACTGTGGCCTTCATCGCTCCTTCATCACTAACCCACCTCAGAGTAATACAGCACCACCCACCCCTCCTGAACTTCCCAGAGAGGGGCCACCAGTACAGATGTGGACAAGGGAGCGGGGTTGGGCAGAGGGAAGGTATTAGAGGGAATTACTGGAGACAGGCCCATCCAGCTCAGCATATCGGGGGGACCAGTAAAGGGCAGGGAGCCATTAGCTCAGCTGTAAATAGGGCCAGAGATCTCCTGCTGTTACCACTGGGCCTGCTGCCTCTGCCTAATCCTTTCTAGCAAAGTTACACAGACAACACACATGGTGACAGCCCAGCCTGGCACACCCACTCTGGCTGCCACCCCTTCCCCCACACACTGCTCGGCCTCGCTCCTATTGAATGTGGCAGTTGCGTTATAGACACACGTTACAGCTTAGCAATATCGCCTGTGTGCCCAGCACCACGTGTCCCTGCTGGGCTCCCCACTCAGCCCCTCTCCCTTCCCTTCCACTGTTCTCTGCTGCCCTTGGCTTGCCCAGCATCGCCTCGGGTTAGAAGCAAAACGAGGTCTGCATGAAGCATGGTCTGAGTATGCCTCTGCCCCACCCAGAGACCAGGGTGAAGCCCTGCCAGTCAGGTTTACTGGACCCTGCTTTAGCGCAGGGGGCTGGACTTGGTGACTTCTCCAGGGCCTATCCAGCCTGACATTTCTATCCATGAGCTCTGCTCTGTTTGAGACGCTCTGGGACTTGGAGCCTGACCAATTGCAATCAATGGTGAGATTCCCATTGGCTGCTGGGTTTGTCCCTAGGGCACATCTCATCACCCTGTGTATTGCAGTGTGTGTTGTTAGGGTCCTAGAGACCCCTGGGTTATTGTTATGGGGGCCACTGAGCTGAGCTCACAGAGTTCTGTCTCCTCTGTGACATCTCCTCTGGGTTTTGCTATCCTGCCCCTGAAAATGAAATTGTCAGAAAGTAACAACATAGATCAATGTATTTGACAAACGTATTTAGCAACTATTTATGATCAGTTCTTGGGCAGCTGACAAACCAGAATGGAGGTTGAGCTCACTGGACACATCACATGCTGCACATTATTCCCCCAGCTCTGCTTTTCAGCCCTTCTGTCCCTCCCCCACAATCCCCCCTGCCCCCCCCACACACACACATACACTCTCTGGGTCTTGGTCTCCTGACTTGTATTTACCCCTTAGCTCTGCCTGAGGAATTACTAGGGTTACTCCCATGTTATTTCTGTAGCCCCCTCAGTGCCCTGGGCATGTTCTATGGTTCCTGCCCTGGGAGCTTCCAGGCTGGGCTGGGTTTAGGGGCTCACTAATGGGTGTAAGCAGGGAGGAGGAGGAGACGTCTGCAGGCCCAGGGCAGTAGGTCAGGGTGGGTGTTCCAGGCATGGAGGAAGATGCAAAGATAGAAGGACATTGGGCAGGGGCAGGCAAGAGGCTGGCATGGACTAACACATAGGGTGAGGGGCAAAAAGCTTCCTGGGTTCTTTCCTCTATCCCCTTCCCCTGGCCCAGCTACCAGATTCCCTTCCCCAGCTCTCCCCATTCCCCATCCCCTCTCTATTGTGCTGGGACCAACTCCCCTCACACGGCTGAGTCTGCAGCACAGAGCAGACCATCTATTTGACACTGGTGACGCCGCACCTGGAGTATTGTGTTCAGTTTTGGTCCCTCCACTACAGAAGAGATGTGGACAAATTGGAGACAGTCCAGCGGAGGGCAATGAAAATGATTAGGGTGCTAGTGCACATGACTTATGAGGAGAGGCTGAGGGAACTGGGCTTGTTTAGTCTGCAGAAGAGAAGAGTGAGGGGGGATTTGATAGCAGCCTTCAACTATCTGAAGGGGGGTTCCATAGAGAATGGAGCTAGGCTGTTCTCAATGGTGGCAGATGACAGAACAAGAAGCAATGGTCTCAAGTTGCAGTGGGGGAGGTCTGGGTTGGATATTAGGAAACACTATTTCACTAGGAGGGTGGTGAAGCACTGGACTGGGTTATCTAGGGAGATGGTGGAATCTCCATCTGTCAGGGTTCCCTCCCCACGCTGAACTCTAGGGGACAGACATGGGGACCCGCATGAAGACCCCCTAAGCTTATTTCTACCAGCTTAGGTTAAAAACTCCCCAAGGCACAAATCCTTCCTTGTACCTTGGATTAGGTAACGCTGCCACCACCAAGTGATTTAAACAAAGATTTAGGGAGGGCCACTTGGAGACCTACCTTCCCCAAATATCTCCCCAAGCCCCTACACCCCTTTTCCTGGGCAGGCTTGAGAATATATCCTCACCAATTGGTACAGGTGAACACAGACCCAAACCCTAGGATCTTAAAACAATGAAAAATCAATCAGGTTCTTAAAAGAAGGATTTTAATTAAAGAAAAGGTAAAAGAATTACCTCTGTAAAATCAGGATGGTAAGTACTTTACAGAATAACAAAAGACTCAAGAACACAGAGGATCTCCCCTCTAAGCAAAACCTTAAAGTTACAAAACCAGGCATAGTATCAGAGGGGTAGCCGTGTTAGTCTGAATCTGTAAAAAGCAACAGAGGGTCCTGTGGCACCTTTGAGACTAACAGAAGTATTGGGAGCATAAGCTTTCGTGGGTAAGAACCTCACTTCTTCAGATGCAAAACCAGGCATAAACCTCCTCTTACACAAAGGAAAACACAAGCCAAAATAAAAGTAAACTAACACATTTCCTTGCTAAATACTTACTAACTCTATAGGAGTTGGATTGCTTGCTTCCTTGATCTGACTCCAGCAAGCACACAGAACAGACAGACAAAGCCTTCCCCCCCACCCAGATTTGAAAGTATCTTGTCCCTTTATTGATCCTTTTGGTCAGGTGCCAGCTTGAGCTTCTTAACCCTTTACAGGTAAGAGGATTTTGTGCCTCTGGCCAGGAGGGACCCCATAGCACTGTATACAGAAAGGTGGTCACCCTTCCCTTTATATTCATGACACCATCCTTTTAAGGCCCAGCTTGACAAAGCCTTGGCTGGGATGATTTATTTGGTGTTGGTCCTATTTTGAGCAGGGGGTTGGACTAGATGACTTCCTGAGGTCTCTTCCAACCCTGATATTCTATGATTCCATGATGGGTACAGCAACGCTTTGGTGGTCTCAGTCCTGCTCCCTGTGGCTGTTTCACTCCTCCTCATGAGCAAAGAGTCCCTAGGGCAGTAAATGGCAGGACGTTCCCTAACACTCACTGGCCACGTCGCACTCACTGGGCCCCCGGGACTGGCTTCCTTTGGGAGTGGCCCTGAGGGAATCTGGGAATCCCCCTGACTTGGAGCTGATGCCACTGGGATGCTCTTGGAGATTGTGTGGGAGGTGCTAAAATGAGGGGCCCTAGGCCCCAGGACATTCTGAAATCCTGCTGCAATTCTCTGAATTTTATACGATTTAAAAAAAAATTGAGGACAAAAATTGCAAGTGCCCATGTGGGACTCTGTGAGTGTGTGTGTGGGGGGGCAGCCTGCGTTGAGCTGGCCTAGTCGTTCTTGTTCTGAAAGGGCCTCACCACTGTACCGAGTCCCTTACAATGGACAGTGTCAGTGTTATGGAGGCCCCGAGAGATTGTGGCTTGGTCTACAGATAAATGTTGTGTTGGCAAAGCTAGCTTGCTTAGGAGTTTGAACCCGCCTCACCCCCAGCCCACATAGGTATGCCAGAAAAAGCCGCCCTGTGGCCCTTTTGTTGGTACAATTTGTTCCCGTCAGGGAGCTGGTGTCATCTCTCCTGGGGAAAGCATTCTCTGCTACTATCCGCTGCATCTCCACTTGGCAGGAGGGGCTGCTGCTCATCTTGCTGCATAGACGAGGCTGAACCATCTCCTCAGCCCACAGCCTCCCAGCCTACCCATTGCAGCAGCTGCCCCCCACAGGCGCTCCCTTGCATACAGGTACATGGGGCTCCCTGCGCAGCTCCAATCCACAGCCAGGCCGTGTCAGCAACTAGCACACGATGTTCTCACGGTGATGTGATTCTGGACAGTCTGGAACCTGTCCCTTGATAATACAGGAAGCTCCATCCCTCCACCACGCTGCTCTTCCCACATCCTGGGGCTGAACAGTTGATCAGGGCTGCCACAGGAAGAGCTCCCCTTCCCCTCCCCCAGCATCCCGAAGCCGTTCTCACGGGAGGGGAGCTGCCGCCTCTGACATTACAAGAGGGTGACACAAGAGGCGATACAAGAGGCTGCTGATCTGGGCCAGGGTTACTGACCAGTGTGTGCTCTAGGGGGCCCAGAGACATTGGGGTCCCATACAGCCCCGCGGTACCAGTACAACCCTTGCCCTCCTCACATGACATACACACACCACACACACACACTGCATTTGGGGCCAGCAAATGAGTGAGGGCCAACACCTGAATGAGAAGCAGGAGGCAGTGGGATTTCGGGGAGGGGAGAGATAGAATACCTTTGTGTCACATGTGGATTCTTCAGCCACCCCCTCTCCTGCCTGCAGCCACTGCCCCCTCTCCTCCCCACCCAGAGAAGGGCCGTAGGCCTGGCTGCTTCCCCCAGCCTGGCTGGCCAAACTCGGCAGTACAGCCAGTGTAGACATGCCCCAGAGCCAGGCAGGCCTGGAGTTATTGCCTGGGCAGATTCCTGGCACATGGCTCTGCTGGCTTCTGCCTTCAGCCACCCCCACGCCCCCACAGATTCCCTGCAGCAGTGGATCCTTCCCAGAGATCTCCTGCTCTAACTACTGGGCCTGCTGCCTCTGCCTAATCCCTTTCTAGCAAGGTCTCACCGAAAATGCACATGGTGACAGCCCAGCCTGGCACACCAACTCTGGCTGCCCCCTCCCCCCCCACCACACACACACATACCCCTCTTCCCCTGTGCTATACTCTGCCTTGCTCCTATTGAATGTGGCAGCTGCATTATAGACAAACACGTTACATCTCAGCAATAGTACCTGTGTGCCCAGCACCCCATGTCCCTGCTGGGCTCCCTGCTGAGTCCCTCTCCCTTCCCTCCTGCTGTTCTCTGCTGCCCTCGGCTTACCCAGCATTGCCTCCTGTGAGCAGCAAAATGAGGTCTGCACAAAGCCTTGTCTGAGGATGCCCCTCCCCCACTGCACCCAGAGACAAGGGTGAACCCCTGTCAGTTTATTGGACCTTGCCTCAGTGCAGGGGGCTGGACTTGGCAGGCCACCCGGGGTGGGGGAGAAGTGGGGCAATTTGCCCCAGGCCCTGCAAGGGCCCCGCGAGCCCTGGCCCGGTGGTGGTCCAGGTCTTTGGTGGCATTTCGGCGGTGGGGGGTCCTTCAGTGCTGCCGAAGACGCGGAGCGACTGAAGGGCCCCCCGCCGCCGAAATGCCACTGAAGACCCGGACCGCCGCCGGGTGAGTACAAGTGCTGCAGCTCCCCCGCTTTGCCAAGGCTCCCTGAATCCTCTGGCGGCCCTGGGACTTGTTGACATCTCCAGGGCCCTTCCAATCCCACATTTGGAACTAGTGGTCACCAAATGAAATTAATAGGCAGCAGGTTTAAAACTAATATAAGGAAGTATTTCTTCACACAATGCACAATCAACCTGTGGAACTCCTTGCCAGAGGATATTGTAAAGGCCAAGACTATAACAGGGTTCAGAAAAGAACTAGATAAGTTAATGGAGGATAGATCTATCAATGGCTATTAGCCAGGGTGGGCAGGGATACAAAACCATGCTCTTGAAGTGTCCTAGCCTCTGTTTGCCAGAGGCTGGGAATGGGCAACAGGGGATGGATCACTTGATGATTACCTGTTCTGTTCATTCGCTCTGGGACACCTGGCATTGGCCACTGTTGGAAGACAGGATACTGGGCTAGATGGACCACCGGTCTGACCCAAAGTGGCCAGTTTTATGTTCTTTTGACATTTCTTATCAGTGGGCTCTGACGTATCTGAGACTCTCTGGGCCTTGGAACTGACCCTAGCGCACAGCTCATCACCTGTGTATTGCTATGTGCATTGTTAGGGTCCTAGCAACCCCTGGGCTATTGTTACAGGGGGGCACTGAGCTGAGCTCACAAAGTTCTGTCTCCTCTGTGAAATCTCCTCTGGGTTTCCGCCACCCTGTCCCTGAAAATGAAAATGTCAGAAAGTAACAACAGCCCTTGCGCTGACCCGAGTGATTCTGCAGGGACACGGTGGTCCAGAGTCTGACGTTCACAGCCCAGCCCAATCCAGGCTCAGATAAGACTCAGGTGCAGCTTTCACTTTGAATGTGGCAAACCCCAAGTTCCTGAAGAGGAAGGAGCAAAGAGAAACTAACAATGTGATTTTATCAGCTGTTCTTTTATGTGGCCATATTATTGTTTCCAAGGAAAGAGGTGAGAATGGGAGAGAAAAATCCTATTTAAAAATTAAGGGGAAAAGCTATCAAGACACCCTAGTTACTGTCCAACTGTTCCCGATCATTACTCAGGGCATTCTCCCCTCCCCCATCATTTACAATCCAGCTGAGATGATGACCTTGGGTAACAGCAGCAGAAAGGGGCAAGTGACGAGCATCAGGGACAAAGGGTAACAATAAGCATCAGTTGATTGAGCTGCAGAGGGGAGCGATGTCCAGTGGGAGCCTCTGGGGGTCAGAGTCTCCTTTTTTATTGCACATCATTGAACTCTTATCTGACAGAGAGGCCCTGAGTTGGGGTAATAGCAAGGCTGAGCCCATGTGCTCCAGAAAACACTGATAGGAAATGATAATTAAACACTCCACTGCCTGTGCTGACAGAGCTCAGGGGCTCTGAGATGCTTCAGGTGCAGCTCTGAAAGAAGTTCCAGTGTCAGGCTGCACAATTCCTTGCCCTGCTACAGACGCCCTGGGTGGCCTTAGGCAAGTCACTTGGGCCCAAAGTTTCAAAGGTGTTTTGATGTCTAAAGATGCAGATAGGTATCTAGTGGGATTTTCAAAGGTGTCTGGGCACTGAGCTTCCAATGGGAGTTAGGCACCTCGATGCTGTTGAAAATCCCACTAGACACCCAACTGCATCTTTAGGTGCCCACAGACCTTCCAAACTCTGCCCTTAGTCTCTGTCCCAGGTTTGTAAAGCTATTTAGGCACTTAAAGATTCAGACAGAAGCCGAGTGGTATTTTCAAGAGTGCCTGTGTGAGTGAGGTGCCTGGCTCCCATGAACTCCCTTCAGCTGTGATCCTGCCCCTTCTCTATTCGCCCCAGGTATAATCAGTCGAAGGCGCTTCCTGGTAGGAATGGCCATGCAAACCAGGGATTTCTGCTGAATGTTATAAAATATTCATGGGAAGCAATGTTTGAAAATTAAGGCCCTAATCTAACAAGCATATGCATAACTCTC
This sequence comes from Chrysemys picta bellii, assembly GCF_011386835.1. Classification (NCBI taxonomy): domain Eukaryota; kingdom Metazoa; phylum Chordata; order Testudines; family Emydidae; genus Chrysemys; species Chrysemys picta. The sequence goes on from NW_027053033.1 coordinate 60,075, forward strand.
AATGCAAGGAAACCCACCAAAGCCTGAATCACAAATATTTGCACCAAAATCCTGTTTATAAGAATTAAATTCATCCATTCAGGACTCAGAAACAATCCCATGTGACCTGTGTGTCCAATCAGAACTAACCCATGCAGATCAATGTATTTGACAAACGTATTTAGCTAATATTTTTGAATAACAAATAAATCTGAAAAAATTGTGGTCAGTTTGTGGGCAGCTGAGAAACTGGAACAGAAGCTGAGCTCACTGGATACAACACATGCAGTACATTATTTCCCCCAGCTCCGCTTTCAGCCCTTCTGTCTCTCCCCCACCCCCACACTCTCTGGGTCTTGGTTTATTTACCCCTTTGCTCTGTCTCAAGAATTACTGGGGTTACTCCCATGTTATTTCTGTAGCCCCCTCAGTGCCCTGGGCATGTCGTATGGTCCCTGTCCTGGGAGCTTCCAGGCTGGGCTGGGTTTAGGGGCTCACTAATGGGTGTAAGCAGGGAGGAGGAGGAGAAGTCTGCAGGCCTGGGGCAGTAGGTCAGGGTGGGCGTTCCAGGCATGGAGGAAGGTGCAAAGATAGAAGGGGTAGGCAAGAGGCTGGGGTGGAGCTAACATGGAGAGGGGCAAAAAGCTGCATGGCTCCTTCCTGTGAGTGGGTTTCCTTCACCCAGCCAGGGCCTATTGCTCACACAGTCCTGGGGCAGGGGTCTCACTCCCCTTCCCCTGGCCCAGCTACCAGATCCCCTTCCCCAGCTCTCCCCATTCCCCCTCCATAGGGTTACCATATTTCAGCAAGCAAAAAAGAGGACAGGAGGAGCCCCGCCCTAGCCCCGCCCCTGCCCCTCCCACTTCCCACCCCCCCAGAACCCTCAACCCTCCCCCCGTTCCTTGTCCCCTGACTGCCCCCTCCTGGGACCTCTGCCCCTAACTGCACCCCAGGACTCCACCCCCTATCTAAGCCTCCCTGCCTCTTGTCCCCTGACTGCCCCAACCCTTATCCACACTCCCACCCCCAGACAGACCCCTGGGACTCCCACGCCCCATCCAACCACTCCCCACCCCCTGACAGCCCCCCCAGAACTCCCAACCCATCTAAACCCCTCTGCTCCCTGTCCCCTGACTGCTCCGATCCCTCTCCCCACTCCTGCTCCCTGACAGCTCCCCCCCAGAACTCCCAACCCCCCACCCCTCCCGCTCCTTGTCCCCTGACTGCCCCCTCCTGGGACCCCTGCTCCTAACTGCCCTCCAGAACCCCACCTCCTACCTAAGCCTCCCTGTTCCTTATCCCCTAACTGCTCCTTCCTAAGACCCCCCCAACTGCCCCCCAGGACCCTACCCCCTACCTGTACCCTGACTGTCCAAAACTTTCTCCACTCCCCCCAAAAAGCCCCCCCCGAACTCCCGACCCCCCCCGTTTCTTGACTGCCCCCTCCAGAACCTCCCTGCCTCTTCTCCTGCCCCCTGGCCCCCTTACCCTGCTGCTCAGAACAGGGTGTTGGGCTCTGTGCGAGCCGGACATGTGGCTGCGCTCCCCAGCACAACACACAACACGGTCCCTGGCCCTGCACAGTGCTGCTGGAACCGGGCGCGGGGCTGCCGGGGAGGAGCTGCCGGCTCAGAATGCAGGGAGGGAGGGAGGAGGAGGAGCTCCTCTACAGCTGCTCCAGAGTCCAGCCCGTGACTTTCCTGCAGCCCTCCCAGCCGCTCGCTCTGCTCTGCCGGGGGGGGGGGGGAAATCCCGGACATTTTGAGTGATTTACAAATTCCCCCCGGACGCTATTTTTAGCACAAAAAGGAGGACATGTCCGGGTAAATCCGGACGAATGGTAACCCTAGCCGACCCAGGCTGGAGACGCGCCTCCTCCCCCCACACCCTCCTTACCTGCTTCAGGCTTTCCGTGAATCAAATATTCGTGGGAAGCAGGGGAGGGGGCGGAGACTTTGGAGAAGGGGCGGAGTTGGGGCGGGGGGGCATGGGCGGGGCCCCGTGGAGTGTCCTCCTTTTGGAGGCTCAAAATATGGTAACCCTAGACCGGGTCGGCCCGCCCAGCACTGCCACCGCCGGCCCCCGAGCCCCCGGCCCGGCACCGCCGACCGCCGGCCCCCCGGCCCGGCACCGCCGGCCCCCGAGCCCCCGGCCCGGCCCGGCCGACCTCCGTCCCCCGAGCCGCCGGCCCCCGAGTCCCCGGCCCGGCACCGCTGGCTCCCGAGCCCCCGAGCCCCCGGCCCGGCACCGCTGACCGCCGGCCCGCATGTCCCGATTTTCCCATACATGTCCGGCTTTTGGGGATTTCCCCCCGGACGGGAATTTGGAGCCCAAAAAGCCGGATGTGTCCGGGAAAATCCGGACGTATGATAACCCTACCCCTCCATCACACTGAGACCAGCTCCTCTCACAAGGCTGAGTCTGCAGCACAGAGCAGCCCTTGCAGCAGAGCCTGGTGCTCTCACACCTGCCTCCTGTGCCGTTTCACTCCTTGCCATGGGCACAGAGTCCCTAGGACAGTAAATGCCGAGGCGTTGGGACTGGCTTCTTTTGGGAGTCAGATCAGGCAGTTAATGGCCCTGAGGTGACCTGGGAATCTCTTCAAACCTAGCTTACAGCTGACCCTGCTGGGAGGCTCTGGGAGGCTGTGGGGGAGACACTAAAATGAGGGCACCTAGGTCTGCTCCACTAGGACAGTCTGAAATTTTGCTGCCATTTTATACAATTAAAAACAAAGTTGAAGCCATAAATTGTACGTGCCCATGCGGGATGCTGTGTGGGGCAAGCAGCCTGTGGTGAGTTGGTCTAGTCATTCTAGCTATTGTAATGAAACGGCTTCACTGCCATACTGCGCCCCTTGCAATCACTAACAAGACAGACAGGCAGAAATCAGCAATTTCTCAAAAGGACAATTTCCCTCTGCTTTGCACAGTCTCCTCCCCTCCACTCCCCTCCCCTCTGTACGGCTGACAGCCCCAAATCCTCCTACCACCCTGCCTACCCCCATAGGAAGATACTCAGCAGCATTCTGGTTGTAGAAGAGGGATTTGAAATACCAGTATAGCCAACCACAAGCATAGGAGCACAGAAAATCATGAGCCTGGCCCCCAAAAGATAAAAAATAAATCATGCCTTCTGGTCTGCTTGGGGATTTTTGAACTCCTACTCCTCCACTCTGTCCCCTATCCAGCCCCTGATGTTCCCAGCCACATCCATCCCCTGAGGAGACCCCTTGCATTTGCCCCCTGGCAGGAGAAACCAGGCAAGCCAGCTGGTAAATAGATGATATGGTGGACTGGCTATTTGGACCAGGATCAGTTATGGTTGGCATCATGTTACCAGGATTGCTGACCCCAAATGTTAGAAAGTCATGAACCTGGCCCCCAAAACACCATGAAATTTATTTAAAAAAACCGAAACAAAACACATTTTCTCCCAAGACTTCTGGCCGCACTCACTTTCAAGCTTCTGTCTGCAACCAGGAGGGCTTAAAAACTGACTTTTTTTGTTTAAATAAAAACTGAGTCTCTCACCTAGTCACCTGACTCCAGGAGCTGGGGTTCTCTGTCAAACACCAAGTATCACGAGACTCACAATAAAATCGCAGGAGCCGGTGACATTGTGTTAGCTCGCTCTGTTGTTCACTTTGTGGCGCAGAGCAGGTCTGTTTGGACCCCTCCTAGACCTTTCCCCACATCATCGCATGGGGGGAGTGGGCAGGGTTGGCCCTTTGTGAAAAGGCTGCAGGACCTATCCACAAACCAGTGAAAGCCTCAGGCACCTGCACTGATCCTAGCCATCTGTGCAGAGCCCCTGGGCTTGATCACTTGATCATTGCCTATTAGGTTCACTCCCTCTGGGGCACCTGGCATTGGCCACTATCAGCAGGCAGGATGCTGGGCTGGATGGACCCTTGGTCTGACCCAGTATGGCCGTTCTTACGTTCGTATGTTCTACACTGACTCTGCTCCCTGATACCCATCCTAGCTCCATAGCAGCATCAGTCCATTGGAGCCGCACTGCCAGGGCTCCCCTTGCCCATGGCTGCCCTGGCTCACTTGCTGAGGGGCAGGAGCTGGACTCTGAAGGAAAAATGATGCAGCACAGATTGAAAAATCCCTCCCAGGCTAGGTCTCTTCCTGGGGCCTTCATTCTTCCCCTCCCTTGGCCTGAGCCTGCCAGACAGCAGTGCCCACTCCCCCCCCCCCCCAGAGGAAGGGAAGGGTGAGAAAAAAGGAACAGAGATCAACTAATTACTGGGGAGAACACAAGAAGGACAGGGCTAAGCCAGAGAGTGCCAGTGGGGTCATCAGGCAGAGAACCATGAATTATGCCTGCTGCTCTGAGGAGATGTCTGGGGAGTGACTGGATGCTGCCTGGGGAGCTCTGCCTGGACTTGTGAGGGAATGAGGAAAAGGAGAGAGCTGCATAGGCTGAGCTGGGCCAATGCCAGGCCAAGCTTATGAAGAGGTCCCTGGGCTTCCTGAGGCTTTGGGCAGGGTGACCATAAATAACCAGGGGAGGGGAGAAGAGAAGCCAGATCTGAAGGGGATGGTCGAGGTGCTGAACCCCAGCTGCAGAAGGGGCAGGGATGTGTGAGAGGCAGGCCACTGCTGTCTGTGAACACCTCAGGGCTCCATGAAGGAGCCTCCAGCTCATGTTGCCAGTGGGCTGTGGAATCCAGGTGCAGTGGGGTCTCTCCCAGGGCTTCATTTGTGCCAGGGCTTGCCAGGATTGAGCCCCAGCACCTCTAGGCTGGCCGCATCAGTTATGAAATTTAAAAAATTGCTTGAGCCCAGGCACCTTTTCATTTCAAATGACCAGTCTGCCAACGATTCTTAAACATAAACATCAGCCATAGCACAATGCTCACTGGGTGCACCAAAGTGCAAAGGAGGAACAGAAAATCAGGAATTGATACTGTTTATCCCCAAAAATGGCTTTTTGTATGAAAAAAAGAATATTTGCTTCCCTCTTTAATTTGTGAATGTGGTGAGTCCTCCATCCCATTTATTTAAAATATATAAAATTGTATTTTTATTTACAAATGTTTGCATGAAAGATATAAAACAAAATCTGAATGCCGAACACTGACGTTTTATAGCAAAGATACTATTCATTCACCAGTATAGCTCATGACCCCTATTAATCACTGAAGTATTGGTTATTCAATTATTCAATGATTAATTAGTAAGCAGGAATTGCTGCACATTGATGGTAACATGCTACTTCAGACACTGAATGAACCCAGCAGAAATGGGCTTCATTGCTGTAAACACTATGATAAAAATGTGAGAACTAGTGGCAGTACAATTAGGCAAAGAGTCAGACCTTAGTTATGTAAGTCATAACTTAGTTTCATTTTTATATTCCAATACACTAGTGATTCTCCAGAATCCAAGAATAAAACAGTTGATGACCCAAGCACTTGGGACCAGTAGCTTTAGAGAGACGCTGGTCCATGAGGGATTCTCTGGTGAAGTGATCCATGGACTGAAAGAAAGGGAGAAACACTGATCTGCAATCATTCAGCGTCAAGGTAATGTATTGAATTCAACTCGAAGGCTGTTGATGTTTACTGACTTTAATATGTTCACTGTTGTTATATCTATTTCTAGTCATAATTCTATTTTTTAAATCTATTTTGCTATGTCTTCATAGTACACAGGCAAAAAAAAAACCTCTATGTTGAAGGCAAAAGTGAGAATAAATATAATTAATTTCAAGGTAAAAATCCTGACAAGATCATTATAGTTAAGGGGGGAAATCTGTCAAATGTTAAGAATTTCATGATCTTGGTGGTCTTGAATATATTTATCAATAACTTCGACTTGTTATTTAACAGTTCTATTTCTGTAAGGAATTGTAGCAGGGTACTGATGCAAAAGCACCTCATTATCATGTTCTTTCTTCCCTCTGGGGGTACGTCTTCACTACCCGCTGTATTGGTGGGTAGCAATCGATTTATCTGGGATCGATATATCACATCTCGTTAAGACGCGATATATCGATCCCCGAACGCGCTCACCGTGGACTCCGGAACTCCACCAGAGCGAGCGGCGGTAGCGCAGTCGACGGGGGAGCCGCGGCCGTCGATCCCGCGCCGTCTGGACCCCAGGTAATTCGATCCAAGATACTTGGACTTCAGCTATGCTATTCGCGTAGCTGAAGTTCCGTATCTTGGATCGATCCCCCCCCCAGTGTAGACCAGCCCTTGGCTTTGCCCCCACCCCCCCTTCAGAGTCAGGTGAGCATTACCTCATCGTAGTCCCAAACTGACCAAAGGAAGGGAAAGGGGGTGACTCACTTGAGAGTCCAACAGATCCTTTGTTGCTGCCTAGGCCAGTGTCCTTTGTTCCTGTGAGGCTGGGCTGGGTTCATCCCATATATGCCTCGATGAGGTGTGAACTGCCCCTCTGTTCCTGGAGAGTTTTGCCTGGGCTTGTTTTAAGCCATGAGGACACATTTTCAGCCTCACAACTATATAGATGAAATTACTACCTATAACATTATTGTAACAACAATGCTCAGTGCATCATAAACCTTCTGAAGACACCCGACATGACAAACTTTGCATTGGATACCACGCAATTATATTACAAGGATGAACATGGGGTTGCAGGGTGTTCCCCCGAGATACAGAGTGTCACACCTACACAAAAGAGGAAATAGTTCTTATATAGCAATTCCCATCACTAGATCTCAAAGGGAACATTTACACGGCAACAAAAGACCCACGGCAGGGCAGCAGGAGGCACAAATCAGCTCACAGGGCTCTATCTCCAGGATTACAAATTGCAGGGCAGACGTTTTGGCTTGGTCTGGAATCCAGGCTGTGAAAGCCCACAAGGAGGGAGGGTCTCAGAGCCTGGGGTCTAGTCTGATCCCAAATGTTTACACAGCAGTATTTAGCTCCACAGTCCGAGCCCTAGTCAATTGACCATGGCTCTCAGACTTGGTGCCGGGAATTATTTATTGCAGTGTAGACATACTCAAAGTGTCCTACAAAGGAGGTCAGGGAGTAATTATCATCAATTTACAGATTAAAAGCCTTTAAAATGGCTCATCTAAGAAACTGAAAAGTATCTAATGGTTATTTCCCTCCCTCTGCTCCAGAAAAAAAATCACGTTATGCCATGAAATTGGACAGTTTTAGCACTGGCTCAAGCAGGTGGCTGGTTTTAATGATCAGAATATTAAAAGGATGCTGAAATTGCCATTATTTGAAACACTACCTATGATTCCCGGTGAGGAAAATGTAGCTCATATAAAAAATCTTTGTCAACAAAGCTGTGAGATTCATTTTCCCTGTTGAATTGATAGAGGGTGTATGTTGGGGCCAGCAATGGTTGAGGAGATTGAAGGCTCTTGTATATAGTTGCAGCACTAAACACTTACTTATGGTAAGCGGGTTTGTGTCAGAATTATTACTGATCACTGCCCCTTTTCCATTAAAGGGCGGGGAGAGAACATAAATCCTTTTAACCTTCTATTAAAAACACAGGGGAAGGAGAAGGGAAAGGAAAACTCTTAAAGCATTTACAACTGAAAGAACTAAATAAGACTTTCATTGTGGCTGCTTCCCATACTCCCTTTCTCTGTACAGCATTTTCTTTAGTGGAAAATCTCCTCACCTTTGTCTAAACTAGAGATTTTGGCCATATCAGACAAGTGACTTGTTTGCCAGCTATAGCAGGGGTGTAAATGGTCATCTAGACACTCTAGAAATGTTTGTTCCTGGCTGGACTATCCTTGGGCTCTGGTGCTGAAGAAGGATTGAATGACCTTGTTGGGGACATGAGGTAGATACAGTAAGATGGTTGCTTTGGGGGTGTTGAATTCCAGTCCTGTTTCTTTTAAAGACAAGACAAAACAAAGCAGACACACACAGGAGAAGAAATATAAGAAGGCCCAGCTTCTGTCCCTATTATTTGCCATTTAGCAGCTGCAAATTCCAAGAGTTTTATTAGTAGAGCAGTGCAAAGAACTGACTTTTAATTTTGCTGGCAGTTCCAAAAAATTTGGCGGGGGGGAATGTTTTAGGTAACCCTGAATGAAAAAAAATTCAAAATTTTGGCCTATAAAAAATTTTTTTCAGTGACATGAAGTGTTTGACATGAAATGTAACATTTCATTTTGTTTTGGAGCTTTTAAAATGTTTTTATATATTTTAAATAAAATTGAAGAAAATTTAAAAAAAAAGTCATTTTGAATTGAGAAATCAAATGTTTCCATTCAACAATGTCAAAACAAAACAATTTCCTTTTTTCTGCATGTTTGTTGGTTTGTTTTTCACCAAAATAATTCTGCAAAATTAACATGAATTCGCAAAATGTTTTAGTCAGCCTAAATCTGCATTTTTTACTGGAAAAAGAGGTTCAGACAAAAGGTTTCACGCAGCTCTACTTATTAACCTGAGATTTAGCTGTTACTGGCTGGGGTGAAAGCATGGCTCTCAGGTTGTCTCTTTCAGTACAGCAGAGTTGCAAAGGTGGAGTTTTTCTGGCTGCCTAAGCTAGACTCTCATGAGACGGAAGGCAAAACAAGAAAAAGAGGAAGCGTAATGTGGAGTGCTCCTGTGTGGGAAGGAAAAATGATGTGCTAGAGCATGGGTGATATTAGGAACTTCAGGTTCTCATCATCCCAGGCATTGCCCAGGATTCAGCTGAACCCAATGGAGATTGTCCCAGTTTTGGGGTTAACTGCACCTGTTCCCCCTTCCTGGCCTCCAGCCATCATCCCACTATGAGCAGGATGATTTAGTTGGGGTTGGTCCTGCTTTGAGCAGGGGGTTGGACTAGATGACCTCCTGAGGTCCTTCCAATCCTGATATTCTATGATTCTATAACCCCTGTCCCTCTCCCTCCAGACCACAATTTTAGGGCTGCAGTCCCCCGGCAATTCCCTGTGACTACCCTAGCAGGTCTGACTTTAGGTTAGCACCTGCAGTTCTGCTCTCCCCCAGGGATAATGACAGGGTTACCAGTGACTAGCCAGCTTTCACAGAACACAGTATCTTGATTTAGTACAAGTGTATGTCAAAGAAAACCTATCCTGAAACAATAGACAGCACAGATATTAACCTTAGCCAGTGTCACCCATCATCCACAGGGAGTCCTGGTAGGTCCATACACTGGTCCAGAGTGAGTCTGACCTAAGTCAGATCAGGCTGAATCGTTATACTATTTGGGGCCTTTGTCGTCAGGCCTCCAGGACCAGGTAAAACCAATCAGTGCTACTTCTCCCCAGGACCAAAGCTTCAAAGGTGCTGGGTGTCTGAGTAACTGGCATTGGGACTTGCATTCATTACCCTCCCCACCCGGCAGTGAGTCCAGATTCTGCTGAAAACTCACTCAGCGAGCCAGAAACACACAGCTGTATATACCGATTATTGATACAGCAGTCTGTGAACATCCCCTGTGCCCACAGTGGCTATCACATCTCAGTAGAACAGTCTTTGAAGTTTCCATGCTTGCAAGGTCTCACGTTTGTCACAGTGATCTTGTTTGGTTGCTTCCTCTTGTCTGGTCAGGACGTCTTTCAAGATGTGATGGCTAAATGAGTGGGCTGATTTTCGGAGATGCCAAGCTCCCATAATTACTTCTGAAATCAATGGGGACTGTAGGTTCTCAGCACCTCTGAGAATAAAGCCACTTACTTTGATACCTAAGTAAAGATTTAGGTGCCTAATTTTAGACACTAAGAGTAACATTTTCAAAAGTATCTAAGTGATTTCAGTGTCTAAGTCCCATTGAAAGTCTAGAACAATATTTTTGGAATAAGAAATTACAATATGAATATTAGTACTAGAAGTTCTCATATTAATTATGATATTAAAATGAATATAGAATCCTAGAATATCAGGGTTGGAAGGGACCTCAAGAGGTCATCTAGTCCTACCTCCTGCTCAAAGCAGGACCAATTCCCAGCTAAATCATCTCAGCCAGGGCTTTGTCAAGCCGGGCCTTAAAACCTCCAAGAAAGGAGACTCCACCACCTCCCTAGGTAACGCATTCCAGTGCTTCACCACCCTTCTAGTGAAATAGTGTTTCCTAATATCCAACCTGGACCTCCCCCACTGCAACTTGAGACCATTGCTCCTTGTTCTGTCATCTGCCACCACTGAGAACAGCCGAACTCCATCCTCTTTGGAACCCCCCTTCA
>NW_027053034.1:0-70000 GCF_011386835.1 Chrysemys picta bellii
CTCGGGCCAAAAAGTTTGCCCACCCCCAGTCTAGGGTCTGATACTCCTAAGCCTGCTCCCTGGGTCACTTCCTACCCTTGTTCCAGTCCCTCTGACAACATCATGGGTTGGACTAGGGATCCCTCCTGTGTTCCCCTCTGATCTGTCTCTGGAGTCTCTTCTGCTGGAAACAGTGAGTTGTCAACTTTGGCTTCTGCGGTCGAAGGGATTCTAGTGGCTTGGCTATGGGGTTCGGACCCGGCAGCTTGGAGGCCTGGCAGTTTCTTGGCAGAACGCTGCTGCACCCAACTGCTCTCCTCCTCTGTCAGCCCAGACTGAGCTAAGCTGCTCCCTTTTGAATGCTCCCACCACTGGGAGCATGCCCAACAGAGAGGGGGCATGGCTTCATGCATCCAGAGAAGTTCCTTAAGCCTTGTCTTGCCAGTGTGGGGTTGATACACCCTGTCACACTTGGTTAGATGTGAGCTGCATCTCTGATCATGGGGTGACTGTTTGCTTACAGTGTCAGCACACCACCAGTGTTTCATTCAGCAGTACTTTGGGATGTTTGGTGTATAGAAGGAGCTATACAAAACCATGTTCTATTATAGAAGTGTATGGAGATATTATTTCATAACTTGTATTACTCATGCTTTGGACTGTGCCAATTCTCCAAGCCAGAACGCGATCATTTCACATTCACTCTTTGTGGAAGTATATGCTGTTCACCCTAGAAAATGTTAATCACTTTTCTACAGTTTCAGCCAATGTTCTGCCATTTCTATCTTCACTGGTGCCATCGTAAGATAATAGACTGTAAGCAGGTCTTTGTTTCAGGCATAAAAGAATGAATTTTAAAAGTTTGGGTTAATAAAGAAATTGGAACTCAGTGGCAGGAGGCAGTGTTATAGATTTTAAAACATCAGGAGCATGATTAGCATTGTGGCATCAAAATGAAAGAATGCAATAAAATAAATAATTGTATTCTCTAATTCTCGGAGCAATGAAAATGATTTTGTCAGCAAGGGCGGTTTGTTTTTTCTTTGAAGCTTAAATGTGTATATTCTCTCATTATTGCTTTATTTTAAAAGCTTTGCCATAAGGGAGCACATACAATACAATTTAGTTCACATGGTGTTGTATGAATGATTGTCCTGCTTCTGCACTAAGATGTTCATACCAACATTAGAAGAGTTGGGAATTAATTTAAAATTTCATCAGGGATAACTAGTTGCTATATGAGTTTCAAGGAAAACAGAAGGATATAAAAATGTGACCAGTGATCTCTGTAAAGGTGCAGGGGCATGAGGTATGTTTGCATTCCTGCAAAAAATTTACTAAAAGCAAGTAAAAAAATCATGCAATTTGCAATTTGAGAATTTGTAAAAAACAAATGTAACCCTCCTCCCCTTTTCTCCCTGGGTTACTCGGGAGCAGGCAGCACTCCTCTGTGTGTCCAGGCACCTGGTACTGTTGGTTGACAGTAAAGGAAATCCTGAGTATCCCAGTGGTGATGGTAGAAAGGTGGGAATCCTCTATCCACCCCTCTGCTGCAGTCCTTTTACTTGTAAAGGAAATTAAAATTGGCTATGCCCCCACCTTGTACATCCCCTGGGAGCTTCTAGAAATAAATCTAAGCTAATCTGTGCAATGGGTCTAGGGTGACCAGATCACTGACGGGAAATATTGGGACGCGGGGGGGTGGGGGGCGGGGGGGATATCGGGATGCGCGGGGGGGGGGGGGGGCGGACCAAAAAAAAACTAAAAAAAAAAAAAAAAAAAAGCTGCTTTTGCAGGTGCCGGCTGCGCCGTGGCTGCTGCCCCTCCCTCTCCTCCCCCCAGGGCACATGCGGCACGTCCCACCGCCCCACGGGGAAGGAGCCGCTGGAGCGAGAGGCGCGGGGCTCCGGACCCCGGCAGCGGCGGGGGAGAGCGGCTCAGGGCCGCACGAGTGGGCACAAAGTTTATCGGCTGGGGGGGACCCCGGCCGGCTCCTCGCCCTGCTCTGTAGGGGGGTAGTGTCCCCGCCCTGTGTCAGCATGTCCCACCGGCCACCGCAGACCAGGTAAGGAACCGAGTCCCCCTCCCCCCGGCTCCTCAGCTGAGTGGCATTCCTCCTCCCTCCCAGGCTTGCTGCTGGAATGCCGGCACAAGCCTGGAGGGAGGGGGTGGTGGCCGGCTTCCAGTTCCTGCGGCTTGTGAGTACGGGCACCGGGCAGGCAAGGGGGGCTGGCAAGGGAGCTGCTCCCCCGGGAGGGTCATGGGGGGGCTCAGCTGAGGAGCCAGGACGAGGGGGGAGAGGGCGACTCGGCTCCTTACCTGGCCTGTGGCGGCCGGTGCGACATGCTGGCGCGGGGCGGGGAGCCGGCCGGGGTCCCGTCCAAGCCGATAAACTTTACATGGCCACTCGTGCGGCCCCGAGCCGCTCTCCCCCGCGGCTGCTGGGGTCCGGAGCCCACCCTCTACCTCTTGGGGAAGCAGCACCCTGGCCAGCCTCCCTTGCCCGCCCAGTGCCCCTACTCACCAGCTCCAGGAACTGGAAGCCGGCCACCACCCCCCTCCCTCCAGGCTTGCCCTGCCATTACAGCAGCAAGCCTGGGAGGGAGGAGGAATGCCACATGCATGGGGAAGAGTGTGGGGTCCCATGCGGAGCGGATGAAACACACGACCAATATGGTTGCAAGCTGAATCGAATCCTGTTCATTACAAGCTTTCTTTTATAGTTTTTCTCAACATTACATAACACAATTAGGCTATAATCACACATCTACGGATTGGACAAGAAGGAGAATCATGTGTTTATCACATGTATAGCCCCACACCAATTGGTTCAACCGTTCCTTACATAAGGCCATGATTTATCACCTTGTTTACCTCATCTTATATAATCCCTAGACCACCAGGGGGCCTTACATAAGGCCATGATTTATTACCTTGTTTACCTCATCTTATATAATCCCTAGACCACCAGGGGGCCTTACATAAGGCCATGATTTATTACCTTGTTTACCTGCAAGGCCATGAGCCGTTGCCTGGCAAGTGTCCCATCGTGACCCTTACCTCCTCATGGAACTTTCCATTAGGTTGGTGTAGGGATGATACATCCCCACACCTCCCCCCTTTTTCTTAAATAAGGCCTGTAGGAGGGTCCAACTAACATTAGGACAATTACTAGCCACCTGACTACTCTCTTCGAACCTATAAAACTGACGACAGGTGACATTCAACAACTGGGAAATATATAGAGAACTATTAAAAAACATAATATTACATAAATACCCACGAAAACCATTGGGGTGTAAATAAGGATAGCCAATAAGACATATTCTAAAGGGATCCGATGGGGTGGCCATGGACAAGCAAAAAGGGCTTCTTGGCCAGTCTGGTTCGCCCAGGTGACCCAAACATTTTGTCGTGGGTTAACAAAAGGTACAGAGTTTGGACATACAAAGACCCCTGCTCCTATAATAAGGAGTCCGAACATATAGAAGCACAGCATTATCAGGTGTCTAGGTTGTAGCAAACAACAAGTGCAGGTCTGGTATCGCGGGGTCGTCGTCCGGCTCCTGCGTGGCGGCGTCGGGCTCCTCAGCAATTCGTGTCTTGAACCATGGCCGGACCCACTTCGCTGGAACCCACCGGGGACCCGCATCGGTGGAAACACATGCATATCCCCGTCCCCCGGTTAGTAAATCCACAGGGCCCTTCCATTTCTGCTGCGTATAATCGAACCATCTGACTGGGGGGCTTACCGCAGGTAACTGGTCGTGTTTCATAATGCCCGAGATGTGTCGGACAACTGGTGGAGTGTCGTGCGCCCCACCTGTAACCAGTTGAGGACATAGAGCACCTTAAGGAGACGGGCATGTGGTGTGCGCATGAGCGGGTCGAGGGCAGCTCCCCCTTTTTGTTTAAGCAAGAGCGTTTTAAGGGTAGCGTGAGAGCGCTCAACGATCGCCTGGCCGGTGGAGTTACCAGGGACGCCAGTAAGGTGGGAAATACCCCAGAGGGACAAGAACTAGGCCGTACGACGAGCGACGTACCCAGCACCATTATCGGTTTTAATAGAGGCTGGGACGCCCATAACTGCAAAGCACGCCTGCCAATGCTTAACAACGTCCCAGGAGCCAGTACTGGGCAACGCTGTGGCCCATAAAAACCCAGAAAAGGTATCGACCGTAACATGGAGGTGTTTAAGGGAGCCAAATTCAGAAAAAAAGGTAATATCGGTTTGCCAAATTTGGAGGGAAGACAGACCGCGAGGGTTCACCCCTAACGGGAGGGATGGTGGGAGGACATGCTGTTGACAACTGGGGCAAGATGCCACAACAGCGCGGGTGGTGGCTAACGGGAGCCGGAATTGACGGGATAGAGCACGGGCAGATTGGTGGAAGAAGTCATGGGAGATACGAGCCTGGGCAAAAGAGTCGGGGACGTGGACCGAGCCAACCAACTGATCAACAAGCGTATTACCTTCAGCAAGGCCGTCAGTGATACCGGAATGGCTACGGATATGCATTATAAAATAAGGACAGGAACGAGCATCGAGAAGATGCCAAAGCTGAAGGAGGGCTTGCCAAAGCTCAGGGTTAGACACATGTTTAAGAACTGACCGCTCCAGACGGCAAGTCACTGCATAAAGGGAATCACTTATAATATTAAGAGGCACATTAGACCATTTAACTAAGGCACGGATGATGGCACGAAATTCCAATACCTGGAGAGACCCATTAGCCACAACCGTCTCATGACGCCAGGTACCAGCGTCGCGCCATAAAAGACCGGCACGAGCCGCTCTACCACTAGCATCAGTGAAGACAGTAAGGCCCTGAACCAGGGAGGGACGTTGCATGAGCACCTTCTCTAATGGGATTGTGACAGAGAGGAGACGATGAGAAGGGTAATGATGAGTGACTTGACCTGTATAACCAGATAATGCTGCAGCAAAACCAAAATCATTAGCAAGAGCATGAGCATACAACGTAACATTAAACGGTATATAAAGAACATCAGGTTCTGAACCAGTGATAGCAATCACACGGGCGCGGGCTATGACAATGAGGGATGCGATGGCTTTTACACAAGTAGTGACGGTTTTGATGGGTTGAGAGGACGGGAAGATCCATTCAAGACCAATTAACGGATCTGGTAACTGAGGGATCCACTGAAACAGCAACGCCACCAGAGACGCATCCCTTGAGAGAATTGCTAGTGAAATAGGAGAATCGGGATGAACACGGCCAGAATACCGATGCGCGAGCTTATCCGCGATCACTTGCAGGGCGGCATGGTGTTCGGGTAGCAATACGCGGGGCTCATCCGGACTACGGCCACCTTTTAATAAACGTAGTAGCGGAGCGAGATCAGCATTAGAAATGCCGCAGAGGCCACGGACCCACTGCAGGTCACCGACAAGCTGCTGGATGTCATGTAAGTTACGCACGGTAAAGTCAATGGTTAGTTTCTGTGGCCGTACAATAGAGTCAGTGATATGCATGCCCAGATAAAAATATGGCACTTGCCGTTGTACTTTATCAGGGGCGATAACAAGACCAGCAGAGCACAAAGCGGCAGTGATCTCAAGGATAGCCGCATAACAATCGAGAGCGGCCCTGGCGAAAAGAAGGTCATCCATATAGTGATAGATTACCCATTGAGGATGTGCAACACGGAGTGGTTTGATCGCCCAGGCAACATATAGTTGACAGATGGTGGGTGAGTTTTTCATCCCTTGTGGTAACACAGTCCATTGATAGCGCTGAGTAGGCTCAGCTTTATTGATAGAAGGAAAGGAGAAGGCAAACTTTTCCCTGTCTGCAACATGAAGCGGAATTGTAAAGAAGCAGTCTTTTAGATCTATGACAAGTAAGGGCCAGTTATGCGGGAGCATTGTAGGGGTAGGCACAGGGCCGGCTTTAGGAAGGGCGGGGCCCAATTCGAACATTTTTAGTGGGGCCCCGGCAGGGATGACTAACAAAAAAAATAATGTAAAAAAAAGCTTTTCATTTCTTCCATGTATTATTTACTTTCCATAACTATATAAATAATAAAATTATATATTCTGTACATTGCATCATATATGCTGTTGATCGGTTATTAATGAGCTCCGTTTCACGTGTGTGGGTCCCCGCCACTCCCTGGGGGTGTGCTAGGGTGACCAGATGTCCTGATTTTATAGGGACAGTCCTGATTTTGGGGTCTTTTTCTTATAGGATCCTATTATCCCCCACCCCCTGTCCCGATTTTTCACACTTGCTGTCTGGTCACCCTAGTGGTGTGCACATGTGTGGGTCCCAGCTGCTCCCTGCCCCCCTCATTGAAGCAGGTGTGCAGGGTTACTGCCCTGGGAACTGCAGGGCACCAGTGGACATGGGGCTGGCTGGAGGCAGGGCAGGGGCTCACTGGAGGTAGGGTCTGGCTGCAGGCAGGGCAAGGGGTGCGGGGCTGGCTGGAGACAGGTGTGTGTGGGGCTGGCTGGCTTTGGGCAGGGTCGCAGGGGGGTGCGGCAGGGGTTGCCTGGAGACAGGGCAGGGGGTGCGGCAGAGGCTGGCTGTGGGCAGGGGGTGCAGGGCTGGCTGCAGGCAGGGCAGGGGGGGCGGGGCTGGTGCGGGCAGAACAGGGGGGGCGGGGCTGGAGGTAGGACAGGGGTGCAGCAGGGGCTGGCTGCGGGCAGGGCAGGGGGTGCGGGCTGGTGCGGGGACGGGGTGCAGCAGAGGCAGCTGGAGCCCCGGCCCTTTAAATAGCCCCCGAGCCCCCCACTATCCCAGGGCTCTGGGGGCTATTTAAAGGGCCCAGGGCTCCCCTGCTTCTACCGCCCCGGCTCTTTAAATAGCCGCGGGAGCTCTGGGGAAGCAGCGGGGCTCCAGTGGCTATTTAAAGGGCCGGGTTGGTAGAGGCAGCGGGACCCCCGGACTTTTTAAATAGCCCCCAGAGCCCCGCAGCCCTACCCCAGGGCTCCAGCAGTGGGGGTCTGGTGGCAACTTAAAGGGCCTGGGGCTCCGGCCCCTGCTGGGAGCCCTAGGTCCTTTAAATTGCCCCCTGGGGAAGCCGAGCCACCCTGGTACAGCGCACCGGCTCTTGCCAGTACACCGTACCAGGGCTTGGGCCCGGGGCCCGATTCAGGGGAATTGGTTGAATTGGCCTAAAGCCGGGCCTGGTGGGGGTATGGCCACAGCGCCGCAGGGAGGGGAACCCTGAGATGTGGGGGCTGGGTGGGTACTGGGAGTTCCTCCTGAAGGGACGGGGGTTGGCCAAGGTCACTCAGCCCCGGGGTGTGGGAGGGGGACTTGCTGAGGGCACTCAGAGCCCCAGGAAGTGGGGGGGGCTGAGGGGAGGGACTGGCCAGGGGCACTCAGAGCTCTGGGGGGGCTGTCCGGGGGGGCACTCACAGCCCCAGGAGGTGGGTGGGGGAGGGGCGCACAGGATTTCAGGAATTCTCTGGCAGTGAAGAGCTGCTGGCGTCAGGGAGGAGCCAGCCGTGACAATCCCCACTTGGGATCCCTGGCTGGGCTAGTGGCTATGGGGGCCCGTGGCCAAGCTGCAGTGGAAGGTGACCTGAAGGAAATGCCTCGGCCTCCAGCTAGGAAGGGCCTGGCCCAGCAATGACCCACCGCGCAGTGTCCCAGCTCCCTGCCCCACACCTGCGGGGCACGGCCCCTCCTCTGTAGGGAGGTTGGCATGTACCTTAGTGCTGCTTCCTCCATCCCCAAAGGCCTCTCCCAGCCAGTCTCTGGCAACCCCTGCCGTTCAGTACGCACATTACCCTGCTGTGACATACCGGGGGGGGGGAACCCCACGGGGATGGGGGGGCTGTCACACAGCTGGGCAATTTAACCCGGCTGGGCAGGAGTGACTGTCTCCCTGGAGCTGGGGTCTCTGCTCCTCTGAGTCTCAGCCCAGGTGTCTCTCTGCCCTTCCCCCCAGTCATCCCCGGGCGAGGTGGGAGAGCCCCACGTTGCGTTCCAGCCCCGCATTCATACCCACAAGTGCTGGTGGGTTCCAATCCCAGCTGAACACGCCCACCCGGCCCTAGTGCGGAGCAGAAGGGCCCAGAGCTGCCCACAGACCCTCTGGCTCTCCGAGCCAGCTCTTACCCATCACTGCAGCATGTCTGGCCCAGGCTGAATGCTGCTGCTCTGTTCAGAGAGGCTGGCACTTCTCGCTCCTGCCCTACGAGGGGCAGGTGCTGCTACCGACTGCTCCCCCTAACCCCCGCCCTGCTGCGCTCTGGGGATGCTGCCCTGCTGTGGAGCTCTCAGGTGTCTTGAACTGGAATTTGTTTGGAGAGAAACTGCTAAGAAGCCCTATCAGCCCTGAGCAGAGAATACCTGGGAGCCTGCCTGGGTCGGGCGGGTCTGGTACAGCCTCCCCCCAGATAAGGCTCTTCCCTGGACCTGCCACTCATTGGAATCTGGAATGATTCCCTCCGAGGTAACACCCGGGGCAGTCAGGGCAGGGCAGGGTACGGCCTGCTCCCCTGGAGTGTTAAGGCTTTCAGGAGTCAGAGGTGCCAGCGGAGCAGGTTGTACGTTAAAGCAGTGAAGGCAGTTGGGGGGCAGAGGAATTGGGTGCTTTGCCATTGCACTTGATCAGCTCAATTTGAAAATTCTTTCAAAGGAAATCCAGATGTATACATCTGACTGGGGTACATGTACACACATACACACGCACACTCACATGTGCACACACTCATGTGCACATACACGTACACGCATACATACACACATGTACACATACACATATGTACAGATGTACACATACACGCACACACGCTGTCCCTGGAGCGCCCCAGGATGCGACTGACGGGGTGGCTGGCTATTATGGAGGCAGAAGGGGGTTGGGAGAAAATAATCAAGAAGAACTTTTGCTGAAAATGCAAACCTAAGCTGGAAATCTGTGCAGGGCTGGGTCAGCGAAAATGATCTTTTGAGCTGTTCTTATTAACCGTGGTCCTGTACTTCCTGGTTTGCGTCGGACCCAGGCAGGAGACTGGGCTGCTCTCAGCTGTAGAAGCCATTGGAATGAGCCAGGTTGGAATGAGCCAGGCCCTCAGAGCCTTCTGCCACCAATCGCCCCAGCAGTCACTGATCCACACCAAACCACGTCCTTCCAGTCAGGCAGTTTCATATGCACACGTCAAACCCTTGGTTTGCCACTCAGACACCACGGTGATGGGCACAGTAAGGCCCGAGAGACGCTAAACAGGCAGACAGACAAGGAAATAGTGGCCCTGCCTACAGGTGTGTGTGTGGTGCAAATGGATGAACACCAGTTGCTGGCTGAAGGCACAACCTTAATTCCCACATCTCCTGTCTGTCAGCTATCGTTCGCTTGGCAGCCTGAGATCCGATTTCTAACGCAGCGTTTTGCTCTGGCCTATTGTGGTTCTCATGTCCGGGGGCGCCTTGGCCCCTGGTATCAGGAGCGGTGCTAAGGAGGCTGCTTTTCAAAGGTCCTTAAGTAGGGTTGCCAACTTTCTACTTGCACAAAACCAAACGCCCTTGATCCAACCCCTTTCATGCCCTTCTCTACGGCCCCACCCCCACTCACTCCAGCCCAGCCCACCTCTCTCAGTCGCTCGCTCTCACACCCTCACTCACTTTCACTGGGCTGGAGCTGGGGGTTGGAGTGCAGCGAGGGGTGAGGGCTCCAGTGGGGATGCGGGCTTTGGGATTGGGCTGGAGATTAGGGGGTTGGAGTGCCAGAGGGGGATCCGGGCTGGGGCAGAGGGTTGGGGTGCAGAGTCTGGGAGGGAGTTTGGGTGCGGGAGGGGGCTCAGGGCTGGGGTAGGGAATTGGGGTGGGGGTGTGGGGTCTGGGAGGGATTAGGGTACAGGAGGGGGTTCCGACCTGGGGCAGGGGGTTGGGGTGCCGGGTGTGAAGTCTGGGAGGGAATTTGGGAGTGGGAGGGGGTTCCGACCTGGGGCAGGGTTTCTGGGTGCGAGCTCCGGCCAGGCGGCGCTTACCTCAGCCAGCTCCTGGTCAATGGCACACCGGTGCTAATGCAGGCTCCTGACCCCTGGTCTCCCTCCGCTGGCAGGCTCTGAGCAAGGCCTGCCCAGAGAACATGGATGACGAGCTCTCGATCCTGCTGACAGCACCCCCCAGCACAGACAAACTCCAGCACATCTTGGAGGTGAGCGGAATGGGGAGGGGCAGCAGGGGTTTTACCTGAGCCCTGGGGACTCCTAGAAAGAAGAGACTGGAAAATCCATGTTTCTATTGGATCCTTCCGAGTATGCATTGGTGATATAAACTCACTGGGTGACCTTGGGGTAACTCACTTCCCCCTTACGGCATCAGTCTTCTCCACTATCAAATCTACACTTGGGAAGAAGGACAGAAGCCCCGACAATCACCTTCACCTCTGGGTGTCTGGTCCTGGGAGCCGAAACCAACTGGACTATCTGCCCCATCTCCTAAACTGCCCTGTCTTTCCCTCCTAGGGCCTTGTCCTTAGTGCTCAGCCTGGCCCCTTCCCAGCTTGTCCCTGACCTTTAAAGGACGCTCCAAGCCCCTCCCATGCCTGCTTCCCTTGGGGTCTCTCTCCTGGCTGAGCACAGGCTGCCCTTCTATCTCTCAGCAGGCCTGGGTCCTAGTCACAGGCTGCATCTTGTCACGTGACCCCCACACTTCTTCCCTTCGCCCTAGGGAGCAGCATCACCTAGGCTAGGTGCAGTTGAGCTCCAACCCCTTTCCTGGCCATCTCACCCAGGGACAGGTTGAAACTGGAAACCTGTGGGTAACAGTAACTGGTTGCTCCCAAAGGTGCTGAAGACACAATGGAAGAGGAAATCCTTTGGCCTGGATTGAAATTATTCCAACTGAAAGTGAATGAGAGAAAATAGGTCCAGAGTTCTCTTCCTAGCAGCAGAAAATGTAGCGATTGATAGAGGTTCAGGTCAGAAAGGACCATTATGTGCATCTAGTCGCCCCTCCTGTATAACTCAGGGCTAGAATGTGACCAAGTGGTTCCTTCAGCCAACCATAGCATGGGACTGAGCCAGAGCACGTCTTTTGGAACGACATCCACACGCAGGAGAGCCAGCTGGCTACCAGAAAATCTCTCTTCTGCAGTGACGTGGGGTTAAGGGACACGGGGGAAAAGACATGGCGGCTGTGACTAAACTTAGAGCAGCAAGACCAGGAAAACCAGGGTTAGGTCCCAGGCCTGGCTATCAGATCTGCTGTTTTCTATTCCTGGCTTTGGGACCATGAGCGAGTCTCTGCACCGCTGGGTGCCTCGGTTTCCCCAGCTATCAAATGGAGCTAATCAAGGTTTTGTTTGTTCTCCCCATTTTACAGGGTGGGAAACCGAGACACAGTTGGGACCTGTCTACACTACAGGTCTGTCGTGCGTTTGTAATCTGCTGACCCCCACATGTTGTTCAGAGCCTATGGATAACACAGCTCCTAAAGGTACGTTTGTTCTGTGCTTATCCCCTATGTACCTGCAGGGCTGGACAGCATTTCTCACTGTGATGTGGGGAGCAGGTCCTGGGTACTAAGGGTCTGAAGAAGCTCTCAAGGACTAATTTTTTAAAATAATTGTTATCAATGAATTGGGAGAAAACATACAATCACTGCGGATAAGATTGGGGGGGTGTCAAAATACAGGCAGAGTGGTAATTCCTGATGGCGAGAGGGCAGTGATATACAGCGATCTGGCTCATTCGGCCAGCTGGACCCATTCAAAGAAAACAAGTTTGAGCAGAGCCCAATGCAAGGTCCTATACGTGGCAACAAGGCACGCTGGCCACACCTCCAGAATGGGGACGTGTATCCAAGAAAGCAGTGACTCTGAAAAGGATTTAGGGGCCAGAGTGGAGAAGCCACTCAACATGAGCTCCCAGTGTGATGCTGTGGTGAACAGGGCTAAAGCCATCATTAGACGTAGGAGCAGAGCTGTGAGTAGGATAGGGAGGTGACACAGCAGCAGTGAGACTGCTATTGGAATACTGCCTCCAGTCTTGGTGTCCTCCTTTGAAAAAGATGGTCCTAGAAATTGGAGCTGGGGCAGCAAAGAGCCATCAAATGTTCTGAGGGCTGGAGAAAAATGCCTTCTAGTGAGCTATTGAAAGAGCTTAACCTGTTTAGCTTATCAAAAGAAGATTGAAGGGGACTTCATTGAAGTGTTGAAGTGCCTTAATGGAGAGAAAATACTGGGTATTAAAGGGCTCTCTAGTCTAGCAGAGAAAGGCAGAACAAGACCCAATGGCTGGAAGGTGAAAAGAGACAAATTCCTATGACAAATAAGGCACAAAGATTCAACACCGAGGATGATTGACCACAGGAAGAAGCTACCATGGAAAGTGGTGGATTCTGCATCTCTTGATGCCATTAATAAAGACTAGATGCCTTTCCGGAATGTGTTTGCCCCAAAAGTAGCTATTGTGGTAGACAGGAGGCCTGTGATATGCAAGGGGTCAGATTAGACGCTCTAACTGTCTCTTCCGGCCATAAAGTCTACTCATTTCTGAGAAACCGAGTGTAGCATTGGGAGCAGCCTCTGATGTTTTACTGTCTAGCCGGCTTGCTTCCTAGAATGAACACTCATTGACCGGGGTGATCCACAGGGAGTAGCTCAAACCTCCAAAGGGTCTGGCCTGTGGCAGGACATTAACACTGCAGGGGAGGGGTGGGTGTGGCAGTGACATCACAAACGCCTTTTGCAGGACTTCAGCCTATTGGCCAAAGGTGCAGGGGAGGTGGTGACCTCACAGAGGGATGCTGACATCAGCCAGGCAGGACAGAGGCGCAGGGCCAGGGAAACCTCAGAGACCCCTTTGTCTTTGCTTCAGCAAGTCTCCTTCTCGAGGTCTCTCTTTGAGGTCTGAGAGAGTATTTGGGTTCACGTACGTGAGCACCAGGAGGAACCTCTTTTGAGTTTTCTCCTTTCTTTTTCCTGATTTCACTAGAAAACTGACGTCCCTGTTTAGAAGGTAAGAGCCTCCGAGAGGTTTGGAACCTGTTCAGTCTGATGCATCTGGCGCCAGCTGAATTTATGGCATGGAAAACACTAGCTTAAGGTGGCCGAATTTTATTCCCCACCTGGGATTTTGTCCCTTAGAATCACTGGGGACATTAGGGTTTGTTCTTTTTCTTTTACCTTTTCCTCCATCCCTCCCTCCTTTCTCTTCATCTCTTACTTCTTTTGTCCTTTCCCCGTTCCTCTCCCACCACCAGGTGGGGGGTGTGTGTCTTGGGGGGTGCTCTACAACTCCCATTGTGGGAGGTCCACCGAAAAATGTGGCGTTGAAATAGTGCTCAGACAGTGATCCCCAGCGGTGACCTGGGCCATCCTTTGGGCTCTCTGGTGAGAACCCTCATCCTCCCGCCCCTCGGTCGCTACCCTGATTGGCTGAGCAGGGGGTTATTGACAGGGAGGAGACTCAGGTCCCTGTTGTTTTCTTTTAAGACCAAGTAAATAGTCATAACCAGTCATATGTTCGACAAATTTTGCTGCTTCTCTGCAGTTCATTATTTTCTCTACCATTCCAGTTCTCCTAAAATACTTGCTGAATAATTACTATGAACTCTTGCTGGTCTGGAACTCACTTGAGAACACTTTATTCAGGTCATTCAATGTCTGAAATTCTAGATCCGATGGTTAGTTTGAAAATCAGGGCTCTTGGGTCCTATTCCCAACTCTGCCACGGACTGGCTGTGTGACCTAAGACAAGTCAATTCTCCTTTCTCAGCCTTAGCTTCTCCCTCTTTCAAGTAGGGATAACAATCCGCTCCTACCTACCTCCCGACAGGTGGAGGATGGGGATCTATTGGAGAGTGTCACTAGGAGCAGTGCATAAGATGAGGTGTCCTATCACGTTTACGCAGATCAGATTAGGACATAATAGAATGGCTGAAATAGTCTATTTTATTTGTATTTTATTATGTTGCAATTGTTAAGAGCAGCAACTACTTAGCTCAGACTGAAACATCTTATCTAATTTTTGAGATCTAAGTGTCTCCTCTTTGTGTGCGACGAGACAAACACGTACTCCTGTTCTTTTTGTGACACAGAAGATGCTTTTGTTTTGCAACAAAATATTTTTGCAAAGAATTTTCATGCCACTTGATATGATTTCAAGAAACAAACTGGTTTAGTTTGAATGGGATTTTCGGACAGAAACGGTTTCAATGAAATTTCCCCACCATCTCGATTTCTGGGCTCTATCCCTGTCTTTGGGGGGGTTGCTGTCTGTTAGAACAGGAGTCTGATTTGGATAGGGATAGAGACCTCTTTAATGTTTTTAATGAAGTAAATACTAATGGGAATTGTGTGATCATGGGAGACTTTAACTTCCCAGATATAGACTGGAGTACAAGTGCTAGTAATATAATAGGGCTCAGATTTTCCTAGATGTGATAGCTGATGGATTCCTTCACCAAGTAGTTGAAGAACCAACAAGAGGGGATGCCATTTTAGATTTGGTGTGGGTAGTGAGGATCTCTTAGAAGAAATGGTTGTAGGGGACAGCCTTGGTTTGAGCGATCATGAGCTAATTCAGTTTAAACTAAATGGAAGGGTAAACCAAAATAGATCTGTGACTAGGGTTTTTTTTTTCAAAAGGGCTAACTTAAAAAAATTAAGGAAATTAGATAGGGAAGTGGATTGGACTGAAGAACTTGTGGATCTAAAGGTGGAGAAGGCCTGGAATTACTTCAAGTCAAAGTTGCAGAAACTATCAGAAGCCTGCATCCCAAGAAAGGGGGGGAAATTCATAGGCAGGAGTTGTAGACCAAGTTGGATGAGCAAGCATCTCAGAGAGATGATTAAGAAAAAGCAGAAAGCCTACAAGGTGTGGAAGATGGGAGTGATCAGCAAGGAAAGCTACCTTACTGAGGTCAGAAAATGTAGGGACAAAGTGAGAAAGGCCAAAAGCCATGTAGAGTTGGACCTTGCAAAGGGAATTCAAACCAATAGTAAAAGGTGTAAAAGGTTCTATAGCCATATAAATAAGAAGAAAACAAAGAAAGAAGTGGGACTGCGAAACACTGAGGATGGAGTGGAGGTTAAGGATAATCTAGGCATGGCCCAATATCTAAACAAATACTTTGCCTCAGTCTTTAAGAGGCTAATGAGGAGCTTAGACATAATGGTAGGATGACAAATGGGAATGAGGATATGGAGGTAGATATTACCACATCTGAGTTAGAAGCCAAACTCGAACAGTTTAATGGGACTAAATCGGGGGTCCCAGATAATCTTCATCCAAGAATATTAAAGGAACTGGCATATGAAATTGCAAGCCCATTAGCAAAAAATGTTAATGAATCAGTAAACTCAGGGGTTGTTCCGTATGACTGGAGAATTGCTAACATAGTTCCTAGCTTTAAGAAAGGGGGAAAAAGTGATCCGGGTAACTACAGGCCTGTTAGTTTGACATCTGTAGTATGCAAGGTCTCAGAAAATGTTTTGAAGGAGAAAGTAGTTAAGGACATTGAGGTCAATGGTAATTGGGACAAAATACAACATGGCTTTACAAAAGGTAGAGCGTGCCAAACCAACCTGATCTCCTTCTTTGAGAAGGTCACAGATTTTTTAGACAAAGGAAATGCAGTGGATCTAATTTACCTCGATTTCAGTAAGGCATTTGATACGGTTCCACATGGGGAATTATTAGCTAAATTGGAAAAGATGAGGATCAATATGAAAATTGAAAGGTGGATAAGGAATTGGTTAAAGGGGAGACTACAACGGGTCGTACTGAAAGGTGAACTGTCAGGCTGGAGGGAGGTTACTAGTGGAGTTCTTATATTATGGGAACAAGTAAATAACTTTTCCTTATTCACTTTCTTCACATCACTCATGATTTCATATACCTCTATCATATCCCCCCATAGTCTCCTCTTTTCCAAGCTGAAAAGTCCTAGCCTCTTTAATCTCTCCTCATATGGGACCCCTTCCAAACCTCTAATCATTTTAATTACCCTTCTCTGAACCTTTTCTAATGCCAGTATGTCTTTTTTGAGATGAGGAGACCACATCTGTACACAGTATTCAAGATGTGGGTGTACCATGGATTTATATAAGGGCAATAAGATATTCTCCGTCTTATTCTCTATCCCCTTTTTAATGATTCCTAACATCCTGTTTGCTTTTTTGACTGCCACTGCACACTGCGTGGAAGTCTTCAGAGAACTATCCACGATGACTCCAAGATCTTTTTCCTGATCCGTTGTAGCTAAATTAGCCCCCATCATATTGTATGTATAGTTGGGGTTATTTTTCCCAATGTGCATTACTTTACGTTGTCCACATTAAATTTCATTTGCCATTTTGTTGCCCAATCACTTCGTTTTGGGAGATCTTTTTGAAGTTCTTCACAGTCTGCTTTGGTCTTAACTATCTTGAGCAGTTTAGTATCATCTGCAAACTTTGCCGCCTCACTTTTTACCCCTTTCTCCAGATCATTTATGACTAAGTTGAATAGCATTGGTCCTAGGACTGACCCTTGGGGAACACCACTAGTTACCCCTCTCCATTCTGAAAATTTACCATTTATTCCTACCCTTTGTTCCCTGTCTTTTAACCAGTTCTCAATCCATGAAAGGATCTTCCCTCTTATCCCATGACAACTTAATTTACATAAGACCCTTTGGTGAGGGACCTTGTCAAAGGCTTTCTGGAAATCTAAGTACACTATGTCCACTGGATCCCCCTTGTCCACATGTTTGTTGACCCCCTCAAAGAACTCTAATAGATTAGTAAGACATGATTTCCCTTTACCTAAACTATGTTGACTTTTGCCCAACAATTTATGTTCTTCTATGTGTCTGACAATTTTATTCTTTACAATTGTTTCAACTAATTTGCCCGGTACTGACATTAGACTTACTGGTCTGTAATTGCCGGGATCACCAATAGTGCCCTTTTTAAATATTGGTGTTACATTAGCTATCTTCCAGTCATGGATACAGAAGCTGATTTAAAGGACAGGTTACAAACCATAATTAGTAGTTCCGCAATTTCACATCTGAGTTCTTTCAGAACTCTTGGGTGAATGCCATCTGGTCCCAGTGACTTATCAGTTAATTCCAAAACCTCCTCCAGTAACACCGCAATCTGTGACAATTCGTGAGATTTGTCAGCTACAAATGCTGGCTGAGGTTTGGGAATGGCTGGAAGGTGAAAAGAGACAAATTCCTATGACAAATAAGGCACAAATATTCAACAGCGAGGATGACTGACCACAGGAAGAAGCTACCAAGGAAAGTGGTGGATTCTCCGTCTCTTGATGTCATTTAATAAAGACTAGATGCCTTTCTGGAATGTGTTTACCCCAAAAGTAGCTATTGTGGTAGACAGGAGGCCTGTGATATGCAGGGGGTCAAATTAGATGCTCTAACTGTCTCTTCTGGCCATAAAGTCTACTCATTTCTGAGAAACCGAGTGTAGTATTGGGAGCAGCATCTGATGTTTAACTGTCTAGCCGGCTTGCTTCCTAGAATGAACACTCATTGAGTGGGGTGATCCACAGAGAGTAGCTCAAACCTCCAAAGGGTCTGGCCTGCGGCAGGACATTAGCACTGCAGGGGAGAGGTGGGTGTGGCAGTGACATCACAAAGGCCTTTTCCAGGACCTCAGCCTATTGGTCAAAGGTGCTGGGGAGGTGGTGACCTCACAGAGAGATGCTGACATCAGCCAGGCAGGACAGGGGCGCAGGGCCAGGGAAACCTCAGAGTCCCCTGTAGCTTTCCTTCAGCAAGTCTCCTTCTCGAGGTCTCTCTTTGAGGACTGAGAGAGTATTAGGGGTCACGTACATGAGCGCCAGGAGGAACCTCTTTTGAGTTTTCTCCTTCTTTTTCCTGATTTTACTAGAAAACAGACGTCCCTGTTTAGAAGGTAAGAGCCTCCGAGAGGTTTGGAACCTGTTCAGTCTGATGCATCTGGCGCCAGCTGAATTTATGGCATGGAAAACACTATTCCCCACCCCACCTGGGATTTTGTCCCTTAGAATCACTGGGGACATTAGGGTTTGTCCTTTTTGTTTTACCTTTTCCTCCATCCCTCCCTCCTTTCCCTTCATCTCTTACGTCTTCTGTCCTTTCCTCTGTTCCCCTCCCACCACCAGGAGGACTCTGTGTGTGTGTCGTGGGGAGTGCTCTGCAATGGGAACAGGGACAATTCTCCAACTTTGGGCAGGCGAGAGCCTGGGTGAGATAAGGGGCGTTAAAGCCCTTTGTAAAGGAGAAAGGGGAGTTTCATGGTGTTGAGCACCAAGGAATTCTAAACTTTGCTAAAACATCTAGTCTGCAGAAACCAGAAATGGTTGGGGCCACATTGTAACCATTGTCTTTTTTAAAGCCCATTGAGGGATGTGAGTCCCACCCTTTTAGGTATCTGGGGTGCTGGGAGAAGAGAAGAGGTGCCTGTCTCCATTTTATGGCCTCAACAAACTAAGTGCTGTGCCCCAGTTCTCGTCAGAGATCCCTGAAAAAGAACGTCTTCCCATCCATTAACATACCTGGAAAGATACTGGAACTCCTTATTAAACAATCAGTTTGTCAGCACCTACAGGACAATTTGGTTCTTAGGACTAGTGAGCATGGACTTGTCAAGAACAAATCATTCCAAACCAATCCTAGCTCCTTCTTTGGCAGGGTTACGGGCCTAGTGGAGGTGGGTAAACAGTAGATGTGATCCATCTTGGTGTTAATAAGGACATTCTCACAAACAAACTAGGGAGATGTGGTCTAGATGCAATTAGTATAATATGTGTGCACAGATGGTTGAAAGCCCGTACTCCAACAGCCCAGAACCAAACACTCCTCCTCCTGGGCAGTGCGCTCCGACCTCTAATGGTCAGATGCTGCTTAGCACTGTCAGAGCAGCTTTTGCTGGGGGATTCTCCCAGCACTTTCCAATAGTGGGAAAGTATGAAATCCCCATTTGACTGCTGGGGACAGAGCCTAGAGTGGGGAGCAACTTGCCCAAAGTCCCACAGGTCAATAGGAAACCAGCAATGGAACCCAGGAGTCCTGACTCCCAGTTCCCTGCTCCAGTCACTCCAGCGGAGCACACTCCCTCTCAAAGCAGGGGGACCGGACATGAAGGCCTGGTTGTAATTGACAGCTATGGGAGGGAGTGTGCAGCAGTGGTTAGTGAAGGGGCCTGGAAATAAGGACTGCTGGGTCCCATCCCTGGCTCTGACACTTGGTGTGACCCTGAGCCAGTAGCTTCCCCACCCCAGGCCTGTTTCCCATCAGTAGGGTTGGGGTAGCAGCCCCTACAGACCAGGGGGGTTGGGAGGCTCCAGGAAGGTGTGTAAAGTGCCGGGATGTCAGGATCCCGGAGGTGCTGTCACCCCCGCATTAGGCCAGTGTTCTGCACCCCCTGCTGCTGGCCGAGTTTCTCTGTCCCTTGGCAATAAGATAGACTCTTGTTTTCACAGCCAGTCGATCGGCCAGTGCTATCACCCTGCCTGCTGGCTGGGCAGGGTAACTCCTCAGGTCACCACCACCCTCTCCAGCCTGCCTTGGCTTTGGGGAGTGAGGAGGAGGGCGAGGGACGATACTGAACATCCTCCATCCATCGCTCCGTCAGCAGAGCAAGTGAGTGGCATTAGGGTTCCCCGTTGGTGTCCCCTGTCTGTCTGGGGAGAGGCAGAAAGAGGGGGAAAGAATCTCTCCCAAAGGAGATTGGATTTGCAAACCGCCCCCAGGAGCCCCTCGCTCTCAGACCGGGGAGAGGCTTCTCCAGAGCCGTCTCCGGTGTGTTTGGAAAGGTCCCAGCAATGGGGCTCCCAACGCTTCCCTTCTGGGAGACCGTTCCCCAGGCTGAGCGTCTCTGAGCTGGGCCAGACCCTGTGAGCTGCTGAGCATGGAAATCAATGGGAAAGGCGGGGGTCCTGGCCTTGCTCTGCCTCGGGACTTTGACCTGGGGAATGGTTTCCCAGGAGAAGTCCAGACTCCTGGGTTCTGTTCCTTCTCTAGCCTGGGGGGGGAGTGTGGCCTGGGACGGCAGGAGGGAGCTGCTTGTCCAAAGTGACTGAGCCCAGTGATGGAAAAGGAGGAGACTCCCCGGGCATTGCAGCCCCAGAGGTGACGAGGGGGAACGCTGGGAGCAGATCATGCAATGAACTCCTGCCAGTGCGTGTAGATTGCATTACATGCACCCCTGTGGGGGGAGGAGGAGCTGCTCTGGCTGGGGCAGGGATGGGGAGGGACCAAACAGGCTGGTTAGTGAGAGGCTGCCTTGACCCCAGACTCACGCCCGCTCCCCGCTCACGCCCGCTCCCCGCTCGGTTCCAGGGTGGCCAGGCTCCTGAGGATGTTCAGGAAGAAGGCTCTGCAGGTGGCCCCAGAGCCTGAGGGAAGCAGCTGCCATCTTCCCCGGGAGCAGAGCGGCCCCTCCGTCCCCACTGGCAGGGAAGGAGCTCCCGGCCAGGCCAGGAGGTGGAAGTGCCCAGTCTTCTGGCGGAGAAAACCCGCTCCCAGCGCAGGCGCCGAGGTGGGAGAGGCCAGGTCGAAATGGAGCTGGGCCAGGCTGCGGCTGGGCAGGCAGGACCCAGCGCAGGAGGGGAGCCGGGCAGAGTGACTCTGGGACATGTTGTGTGGGCAGCAGCAGCCCCAGGAGCCCAGCCCTGATTCCCAGCAGGAGGCATCGCCCGGCCCCATCAGTGAGGACCTTCCAGCCTCCCCAGGGCAGGAGGTGGAGGATCCCTGTCCCACCACCAGCAGCTCGGCCCGCTCCCCATGGGACAGCAGCAGTGCCTGGGACTCGGGCAGCAGCGAGGCCGATGGGCACCGCAGCTTTGTTCCAGGTGAGGAGTCAGGCTGGGCTCAGGGAGCGGTGAGGGCGGGGCTGTGAACACCCTGGGCCCAGGCCCTCGATCAGTGCTATGGGGGCGGATCCCCAGCCCAGGGGTCTGGCCTGAGCCACGTGAACCCCACTGACACTAGATGCTGCCACTTTGGTCCTCGGTGCTCCAGTTGGGAGGAGGCACCTCCCAGGGAGTCCAGGACAGCGTGGGGGGGTCTCTTTGCTATGGGCTCCTGAAGGAGTTGGGGACTGAAGGCATCACTGAGACGGGGGAGTGTGGGGCCCGATCTGCCCTGGGTCCCGGAGGTGGGAAGGGGACACATTGCCCCAGCGTGCCCCTGTCCTTCCCCCGAGTGGCAGCAGGTGTCACCCTGTCCCCTTCTCTCCCTGGTGCAGGGACCGCCAGGGACTCAGGGGACGAGGAGGAGGAATGGGTGGACGTGGCCACAGAGGAGGCTGCTCTCAGTAACAGCCGAGAGCAGCTCCAAGACGGAGAAAAGGTACAAACGTTCCCCAGCTGTGCTGGAACCGAGACTGTCCTGCCTCTTCCCAGCACCTGACCCCCTGCAGAGGGTCTTGTCCCTGATGATCCACCAGCCCTAATGGGGACCTTTCTCCTCCATGATCTGGGACCCCAGAGGTGGGGGTGTCTGTCACACACCAGACGGGTCTCCTCCCCCCACAGGCACTGTCCCAGTTCCTGACCCTGCTTGTGGTGGAGTGGTGGGTGATTTGGACAATGGGCGGGTCCCCACTATCCCCCATTCAGGCCTGAGTCCTGCAGCTGCTGTGTGGGGGCAGGGAGGTCCCTGGCTAACTGGCTCTCTCTCCCCTAACCCCACTCCTGGTGGGTGCAGGAGGAGGCCCAGCAGCTCGTGTTCCTGCACGCCATCCAACCCGCGTCTCGCTGAACAGCAGAGAGGGCAGGACACACTGGAGCCACACTGCTGCAAGGCAGCTGTGGCGGAGAGGATTGTGGTGAGTGAGACACGGTGCCCAGCAGCTGGAGGAAAGACAGAGACATGGGAGGGGCAGGGGTCTCCTCAGGCCAATGGATGGGGGATGGCTGGTGCTGGAGGGGCAGCTGAGGGCAGGGATTGCTGGGGCTGAAGACTGGGGAGAAGAGACGGGAGAAATTCGGAGAGTGGTCACTATTGGGCAGGAATCGGAGGAGCGGGGGGCAGGTGGGGGGATCCTGCTGGCTATGTGGGGCCCTGGCTGTGTAATCTCCTCACTGGGAAGTGTCAGTGAGGCCTGAATCTCACACGCTCCTTTGTCTCCTTTGGGTCTCACAGGAGCTCATTGAGGAGCTGCCTGATAACTCTCCACCCGGCGCCGTCCTCGCCAACTCCCTGATTGCTGTGGGCAACCTCAGGTACCGAGACCCTCCGGCACGGTTCCCCTAACCCCAGTGCTGCTCAGGCCCAGGGCTGGGAGTCACTGCCCCTCCCACTCCCAGGTCACCGCCCAAAGGTGGCTCCTCTGGCAGAGGTGCGGGGAAGGTTCACTCTCTCCTGGCTGGGCTGTTCTTTTCACTCCAGTAACATTGCAACGGCTTTGGGGAGAGACTCACACCCAGGATCAGATACAGGAGGGGCAGCGGGGTGCAGGGAACAGGGGCTATTCCTGCCCTGCCACTGTCTGTGTGAGAAACCTTGGCCTTGTCATTCCCTGGCTCGGTGCCTCAGTTTCCCTTCTTGCCAGCCTGTGCCTATTTCCCTGCAGTTTCACCTGCGTGTTGGTGCCAGTCCCATCCCCGTACTGCACAGTCTAATACCGGCTCCTCTCTCTTGCCAGCACCATGACACCTGCCCTGGAGCCAGAGCTGGAGACCCACCTCCTCCGAGCTGCCCTGCACGCCGTCTTCACCCTGGGCATGGAGAAGGACACCGCCCAAGTGCAGGTAGATCATGCTAAAGTCATGGATTGAAGAGCCAGCTGTCATCCTGCCATGAGTCCTTGCTAATTGCCTGCAGTGGGATGTGAAGGAGAGAGGCCAGGATATGTGTTTGGGGGTCTCACCAGTGCTTCCCAGAGACCCGTCTTCCCATCCTGTGGCACGTTTAGCCCCAGTTTCCCTAACTCTGACCCATGGCTCTCCCTTGCTTTCAGGATCTGCCTAGGGTCTTGCCAGACCTCCTGGACGCCATGCTGGGGAACCTGCTGGCAGAGTCCCCAGACACCGACAGGCTCCAGTACATCTTGGAGGTGAGCCCGATGAGAGGAGTGGGGGCAATTTTACCTTCACTCTTAGATCCATTTTCCAGTCTGTCCTCCTAGCCGGGCCCCCAGTGGGCATCCTTGGTCAGGGCAGTCAGTGCAATTCCTCCTTTCCCCACAGCACATTAACTACTGGATCGTGTCCAGGGTGCCGCGAGAGAGAGCCAGGGCCGTTAAGAGCAGCACGGCCCTGCTCAGATTCACCATCACCCTCCCTGAGTTTGACATAAGTGACCTCTGACCCCAGCTTCCTGACTCCAGGCGTAGGTGATCTGGCTCTGACGGGCTGTAGGATCTGCTGCTGCAGGGGCTGTGGGTTAGGAGTGTTCCTCTTGGGGAGGCAGAGTCAGAGCAGAGAGTGAGCCTGGCTTGAGTCAAGTTCTTCTTGTCCTAGTTAAGTGATGACTCTGGGCTTTTAAGGGGACTGTGCTCCAGGTTCATGCCTCCCTGTCATCCTGGAGCAGCTGGGGAAGCAAGTCCTCATGGAGGGCCCTGTCCACAGCCCTGTGCTCCAGGTTTCCTTGGGGGCAGAGGAAATTAAGGGTCTGGCTCTAGCTCCTATCCTCTAGCATCTCCTGCAGAGGGGCTGAGGGGAAGGAGAGTCTTGGCCCGGGGGGGACTGGGAGCCGACAGGAAAATGCTGATGGAGTCCCCTCTCCCTCTCCCGTCCATTAGAACTCAGCGGAATTCCCCAGGATGGGTCACCACATGGCACAGCTGGCTCTGTCCGTCAGTAACCCAGCTAAGGACATCAGCCGGCAGGCCAGGGAGGGGGTTTACCGGCTCTACCAGCTGCTGCTGCACCAGAGGGGTAAGGAACCCAGCTGGGAAATGGCACCCGCTAGAAGAGTGAGACTGGGACCCCAGCCAATTTCTCTCAGACTGACCCCGGCTGGAGGATGAGTCTCTCTATCTCTTTCTGTGTTCCACACCACGCCCTGCAATTCTGTTGGGCCGGGCACGCAGCGAGGACTCTGCCCACTGTGCAGCCACCAATGGGATTGGAAGGACACAAGCCCTGCAACCAGAAGGACAAATGTGTGTGTCTCTCTCCCTGTCACCTACTCCCTCCTGGGGGAAACCCAGCAGCTGATGGGGGACAAGGTGAGCAGCTGCATTAGACTCAGGAGATTGGGGCGGGGCCCAGGCCTCATTCCCATCCTGTGGCCATTCGCTGGCCTGGCACAAGGAGCCTTGTGGGGAATGAAAGGGAGAGCAGGTGCTCCTGGGAAGGGAGATGAATTCACCTCCATGAGCAGGAGCGAGCCAGCTTGTCCCCGGACCAGCTCCACCCAGCTCTTTAGCCAGGCTAATTAATGACAAGCTTTGCCTCATCCCAGACTTACGTTCTTAGGACAGGGTGCTATCGCTCTTGGGAAGGGCAGGAGAGTCCCCCAAGTGCCCTCTGCGAGACTCTCCTGTCCCACAGGGCCGCACCCAATTCCTAGTGGTCTGGTGTCTGTGTCACCCAAGCCACCACCCAGAGTTGCTCCCATCACTGGCAGCCTGGGAGGCCAAGGACTGACGGGTGATGGCGTCTGACCAGGCAGGGCTGAGGCACATGGGCAGGGGACGCTTGTCCTGCTGCTGGCAAGGCTGGACCCGTTCTGGAGAGAACAGGAGGATTCAGTCAGCAGTAGGGTTACCATGTCTAATAAATAAAAAAAGAGGACCCTCCACGGGCCCTGGCCCTGCCCATTTCCCCACTCCCTAACCCCGCCCCAACTCCGCCCCTTCCCCGCCCTAACTCAGCCCCCTCCTCCCTCCCACTCCCAGCCATGGGGAAAGGGCTGCCCCAGCGCTACCGGCTTCACGGTTTGCCGGGCAGCCCCCAGACCCTGCGCCCCCGGCCGGCACTTCCCCAGCGCAACTGCAGCCCGGGAAGGGAAGTGCCTGGCCCATGGCTCGGGGTCCGGAGGCGGGGGGGCTGCCCGAAGCCAGTAGCGCTGGCTCGGGCAGCTCGGCTCTTAAAGTCTGAGAGGGGAGGAGCGGAGCAGCTCAGCTGGAGCCCGGGAAGGGAAGTGCCTGGCCAGCGGCTGGGGGTCCGGAGGCAGGGGGGGCTGCCCGAAGCCGGTAGCGCTGGCTCGGGCAGCTCGGCTCTTAAAGTCTGAGAGGGGAGGAGCGGAGCAGAGCAGCCGCGGGAGGGGAAGTGCCCGGCCGGCATTTTCCCGGACATGTTTGGCTTTTCGGCAATTCCCCCCGGACGGGCGTTTGATTGCCGAAAAGCAGGACATGTCCGGGAAAAACCGGACGTATGGTAACCCTAGTCAGCAGGGGCTGCCGATCCGTCCCATTCACCAGGGCTGCCATCCTGCGGCTTCAGCATTAGTGGCTGGGGTGACTTGGGGAAAGGTCTCAACCTCCCCACATCCCACTTCACTGCTGCCAGAATCCCTCCTGCCCCCCCCCCCCGCTACAGTTCCCTCCCTACCCAACCTGGGTGGGGCTGGAGGAGAGGGGTCTGAGAACTTGAGCTGTGGATTGGAGATGGAACAGCTGTCAGGGGCACTGAGGGGGAAGTGGCAGGAGCTCCCCATAAAAGGAGGGGGGTTGCCACTGGAGGTCACTAGGAAGGACAACAAGACTCCATCCTGGGGGTCAGGAGGGGGAATCCATCCCTCAGAGGTGGGCAGGGGCTGGGTGGAAATGCTGCTGGTTCCAGGGGCCGTTAATCCCCCCTGATTCCTCGGAGGCGTCTGAGTCTCAGACAGGTTCTCGTTCCCTTGCAGCATGAGGACGTCACGGCCAATGTGATGCGCCACCTCCGCATCATGCGGCACTTTCGCCAGGTGCCTGAGGCGCTGCATGGCCTGTGCCTCTGAGGCCACCAGCAACTCCCGCTCCCTGCTGCAGGTACTGCTCTCACTCTCTGTAAATTGGGAGCTAGTGGAAGGGGAAATGGAGCCCCCTGGCACTCACAGAAACCCTCTCCCCTCTCTGTGGAGCAGGGTCCTTTCCTCTGCCCCCAACTTCCTTCATCTGGGACAGGAGCGCTTTCCCTCTCACCCATTCCCCTCCCCTCTTTCCTTGATCTACCCCCATCCCATTCCCCCTGCGCCCGGGCAGAGCTCTGCCTGCCCCATATGGTGCAGAAAGGCCTGTGATATGCAGGGGGTCAGATTAGATGCTCTAACGGTCTCTTCTGCCCATAAAGTCTACTCATTTCTGAGAAACCAAGTGTAGCATTGGGAGCAGCCTCTGCTGTTTTACTGTCTAGCCGGCTTGCTTCCTAGAATGAACACTCATTGAGCGGGGTGATCCACAGAGAGGAGCTCAAACCTCCAAAGGGTCTGGCCTGCGGCAGGACATTAACACTGCAGGGGAGGGGTGGGTGTGACAGTGACATCACAAAGGCCTTTTGCAGGACCTGAGCCTATTGGTCAAAGGTGCAGGGGAGGTGGTGACCTCACAGAGAGATGCTGACATCAGCCAGGCAGGACAGGGGCACAGGGCCAGGGAAACCTCTGAGTCCCCTGTAGCTTTCCATCAGCAAGTCTTCTTCTCGAGGTCTCTTTTTGAGGACTGAGAGAGTATTAGGGGTCACGTACGTGAGCGCCAGGAGGAACCTCTTTTGAGTTTTCTCCTTTCTTTTTCCTGATTTCACTAGAAAACTGACGTCCCTGTTTAGAAGGTCAGAGCCTCCGAGAGGTTTGGAACCTGTTCAGTCTGATCCATCTGTTCCACAAGTTCTTCAGTCCAATCCACTTCCCTAACTAATTTCCTTAATTTTTTAAAGTTAGCCCTTTTGAAAAAAAAAACCCTAGTCACAGATCTATTTTTGTTTACCCTACCATTTAGTTTAAACTGAATTAGCTCATGATCGCTCAAACCAAGGCTGTCCCCTACAACCATTTCTTCTAAGAGATCCTCACTACTCACCAAAACCAAATCTAAAATGGCATCCCCTCTTGTTGGTTCAACAACTACTTGGTGAAGGAATCCATCAGCTATCACATCTAGGAAAATCTGAGCCCTATTATAGTACTAGCACTTGTCCTCCAGTCTATATCTGGGAAGTTAAAGTCTCCCATGATCACACAATTCCCATTAGTATTTACTTCATTAAAAACATTGAAGAGGTCTCTATCCCTATCCAAATCAGACTCTTGTTCTAACAGACAGCAACCCCCCCCCCCCCCCCCGAAAGGCAGAGATAGAGCCCAGGAATCGAGATGGTGGGGAAATTTCATTGAAACCGTTTCTGACCGAAAATCCGATTCAAACTAAACCAGTTTGTTTCTTGAAATCATAACAAGTGGCAATGAAAATTCTTTGTCACAATGTGTTAACTTGTCTCGTGGCACTCAAAGAGGAGACACTTAGATCTCAAAAATTAGATAAGATGCTTCAGTCTGAGCTGAGTAGTTGCTGCTCTTAACAATTGCAAAATAATACAATACAAATAAAATAAACTATTTCAGCCATTCTATTATGTCCTAATCTGATCTGAGTAAACATGATAGGACACCTCATCTTATGCACTGCTCCTAGTGACACTCTCCAATAGACCCAGCAGTCCTTATTTCCAGGTCCCTTCACTAACCACTGCTGCACACTCCCTCCCACAGCTGGCAATTACAACCAGGCCCTCATGTCCGGTCCCCCTGCTTTGAGAGGGAGTGTGCTCCGCTGGAGTGATTGGAGCAGGGAACTGGGAGTCAGGACTCCTGGGTTCCATTGCTGGTTTCCTATTGACCTGTGGGACTTGGGGTAAGTTGCTGCCCCCTCTAGGCTCTGTCCCCAGCAGTCTAATGGGGATTTCATACTTTCCCACTATTGGAAAGTGCTGGGAGAATCCCCCAGCAAAAGCTGCTCTGACAGTGCTAAGCAGCATCTGTTTGCTTGTGAGAATGTCCTATGGGACTGTGTCAAAAGCCTTATTAACACCAAGATAGATCACATCTACTGTTTACCCACCTCCACTAGACCCCCTAACCCTGCCAAAGAAGGAGCTAGGATTGGTCTGGAATGATTTGTTCTTGACAAGTCCATGCTCACTAGTCCTAAGAACCAAATTGTCCTGCAGGTGCTGACAAACTGATTGTTTAATAAGCAGAGGCTGCTCCCAATGCTACACTCAGTTTCTCAGAAATGAGTAGAATTTATGGGCAGCAGAGACCGTTAGAGCATCTAATCTGACCCCCTATCACAGGCCTCCTGTCTACCACAATAGCTGCTTTGGGGGCAAACACATTCCGGAAAGGCATCTAGTCTTTATTAAATGACATCAAGAGATGCAGAATCCACCACTTTCCATGGTAGCTTCTTCCTGTGGTCAATCATCCTCGCTGTTGAATATTTGTGCCTTATTTGTTATAGGAATTTGTCTCTTTTCGCCTTCCAGCCATTGGGTCTTGTTCTGCCTTTCTCTCCTAGACTAGAGAGCCCTTTAATACCCAGTATTTTCTCTCCATTAAGGCACTTCAACACTTCAATGAAGTCCTCTTCAATCTTCTTTTGATAAGCTAAACAGGTTGAGCTCTTTCAATAGCTCACTAGAAGGCATTTTTCTCCAGCCCTCAGAACATTTCATGGCTCTTTGCTGCCCCAGCTCCAATTTCTAGGACCATCTTTTTCAAAGGAGGACACCAAGACTGGAGGCAGTATTCCAATAGCAGTCTCACTGCTGCTGTGTCACCTCCCTATCCTACTCACGGCTCTGCTCCTACGTCTAATGATGGCTTTAGCCCTGTTCACCACAGCATCACACTGGGAGCTCATGTTGAGTGGCTTCTCCACTCTGGCCCCTAAATCCTTTTCAGAGTCACTGCTTTCCTGGATACACGTCCCCATTCTGGAGGTGTGGCCGGCGTGCCTTGTGGCTACGTATAGGACCTTGCATTGGGCTCTGCTCAAACTTGTTTTCTTTGAATGGGTCCAGCTGGCCAAATGAGCCAGATCGCTCTGTATCACTGCCCTCTCGCCATCAGGAATTACCACTCTGCCTGTATTTTGTCACCCCCCAATCTTATCCGCAGTGATTGTATGTTTTCTCCCAATTCATTGATAACAATTATTTTAAAAAATTAGTCCTTGAGAGCTTCTTCAGACCCTTAGTACCCAGGACCTGCTCCCCACAGCACAGTGAGAAATGCTGTCCAGCCCTGCTGGTACATACGGGATAAGCAGAAAACAAACACACTTTAGGAACTGTGTTGTCCATAGGCTCTGAACAACATGTGGGGGTCAGCAGATTACAAATGCACGACAGACCTGTAGTGTAGACAGGTCCCAACTGTGTCTCGGTTTCCCACCCTGCTCTAAGTTTAGTCACAGCCGCCATGTCTTTTCCGCCATGTCCCTTAACCCCACGTTACTGCAGAAGAGAGATTTTCTGGTAGCCAGCTGGCTCTCCTGCATGTGGATTTCATTCCAAAAGACGTGCTCTGGCTCAGTGCCATGCTATGGTTGGCTGAAGGAACCACTTGGTCACATTCTAGGCCCTGAGTTGTACAGGAGGGGCGACTAGATGCACATAATGGTCCTTTCTGACCTGAACCTCTATCAATCGCTACATTTTCTGCTGCTAGGAAGAGAACTCTGGACCTATTTTCTCTCATTCACTTTCAGTCGGAATAATTTCAATCCAGGCCAAAGGATTTCCTCTTCCATTGTGTCTTCAGCACCTTTGCGAGCAAAGAGTTACTGTTACCCACAGGTTACCAGTTTCAACCTGTCCCTGGGTGAGATGGCCAGGAAAGGGGTTGGAGCTCAACTGCACCTGGCCCAGGTGATGCAGCTCCCTAGGGTGAAGGGAATAAGTGTGGGGGTCACGTGACAAGACGCAGCCTGTGACTAGGACCCAGGCCTGCTGAGAGATAGAAGGGCAGCCTGTGCTCAGCCAGGAGAGAGACCCCAAGGGAAGCAGGCATGGGAGGGGCTTGGAGCGTCCTTTAAAGGTCAGGGACAAGCTGGGAAGGGGCCAGGCTGAGCACTAAGGGCAAGGCCCTAGGAGGGAAAGACAGGGCAGTTTAGGAGATGGGGCAGACAGTCCAGTTGGTTTCGGCTCCCAGGACCAGACACCCAGAGGTGAAGGTGATTGTCGGGGCTTCTGTCCTTCTTCCCCAGTGTAGATTTGATAGTGGAGAAGACTGATGCCGTAAGGGGGAAGTGAGTTACCCCAAGGTCACCCAGTGAGTTTGTATCACAAATGCATACTCAGAAGGATCCAATAGAAACATGGATTTTCCAGTCTCTTCTTTCTAGGAGTCCCCAGGGCTAAGGTAAAACCCCTGCTGCCCCTCCCCATTCTGCTCACCTCCAAGATGTGCTGGAGTTTGTCTGTGCTGAGGGGTGCTGTCAGCAGGATCGAGAGCTCGTCATCCATGTTCTCTGGGCAGGCCTTGCTCAGAGCCTGCCAGCGGAGGGAGACCAGGGGTCAGGATTATGGAACCTGGGGTGACACCTGCCAGGATGACAGCAGGCTCTGTAGTCCTTGCCCAGAGCAGCTCTCTGCAGAGAGTCTGGTGCACAGCAGTGTAGGGAACAGCCAAGCTGCTAGGGATGGGAGCTGGGCTTCCTGGCAGAGTCCAGCACCCAAAGCCCAGCATCTGCAAGGAAGGGATTCCCCACAGAGGGGCAACATCATCTCCCACACACAGGGAGTCTCCCCCTGACACTTGATTCATCCTATGGCCTGTTCCCATCTCTGCCCACCACACTCCCAACTCAGCAGCTCCAGCTACCGAAGGGAGCACGAAGCAGAGGCCTTCCTGCTCCTGGGACAGAGGAGTAGGTTGATGATCTACCTGGATGTGAGCGTTGGCCTTCCCCATGCCCAGGGTCTAGACTCCATTCAGAGCAGTGCACAGGAACTGCGATTCCTATTCTGGATCTAGTGGCAGCTTCAGTTTGCTGGCAGGAGACTGTACATGAGACCTTGCAGTTGCGGGGGTGACACAGGCACTAACATGTGCATGGGAGTTTGAGCAACAGGGCAGAGGCCTGTGTGGGGCAAGGAGGGCAGGGATTTGGGAAGCAAGAGCAGAGGATCAAACCCTTTCTTAATGTGGGTCGGGATGATCCCCATTTCAAAGATAGAGAAAGTGAGGCACCAGGTGGGAGAGTGACCTGGCCAGGATCACGTTATAGCTCAGTGGCAGGACTGCAAACAACCCATTCCCTGATCTACTCACTGGACGCTGCTGCCCCTCCTGTATAACCCCTCCAGCCATCCTCGCCCACAGGCCATCCCCACCACTCTCCAATACCAGGCTGTTTCCACAATGGAAGCAGGCTTGTAACAGAGTTCACTCACCGATAGGTGCCCCTTCCTTCAAGGCCTGGGGTCACAGATTTCTTGGGCTAGCACGCCCGCCAGCAGGTTTCTGGCTGGCCAGGCGACCATCTTTTAGTCCCACTCCTTCCTGGGTCTCGCTCATCCCAAACGAAAAGTCAAAAAATGTCTGTAACTGAAACAAGATCCTCTGTCCCTTGGGGGCTTTTCCTCAGCCTGACTTTGGCTCGGCCTGCCCTTGCTGGCCTTGGTAGCCCTTCCTATGGCCCTGTACATCCCCTTCCTTAGAGACCATGGGAGAACCAGTCCTACCCTGCATTCTAGGTTCTGCCCCAAGGCCCTGTACCCAACAGCTAGGCCTGCTCCTGTACCTTTGTTGCGGTTTCCCCTGGTTTCCCCTCAGCTGGAGCTCACTCTGTAATCCATTTGGCCTAGCTCCAGGCTTTATAGCCCACAGGCCAAGCCCCCCGTTATATACCCTC
This sequence comes from Chrysemys picta bellii, assembly GCF_011386835.1. Taxonomy (NCBI): domain Eukaryota; kingdom Metazoa; phylum Chordata; order Testudines; family Emydidae; genus Chrysemys; species Chrysemys picta. Next base: position 31,684 of record NW_027053034.1, read on the forward strand.
CTCCTTAGAACCTGGCCCACGCGGGGGCAAGTTCTATTCTTCTCCAAGCTTCATCCCTCCTCATCTCATCGCCGTCACCGGCTGTGCGCTTGTACAGCCTGTGCGCAGTGTCTGCAGCTCCACTGCCAGCTCGCTCGGGGCAAACCTTCTCTTCTGCAGTATCCCGACGCTCTTCCTGCAGCCACTCAGTCTCATGAACAGCTGCTTGCAGAGCCTGTTCTGAAGCCTTTAGCGTCTTCTGTTGCCTTTTTGCTACTGCCGCTGCATATGCCAAAACCTTTTCGGTCAGTGTCTGAGAACCCACCATGGACTGCTCCACCCTTGTGCTTGTCCCTCCTCCAGTCTGCTTCATCTCTGGGCCAATCATTTCGTCCTTCATCTCCCTGCAGCACCCGACAGGGTGTGTTGGTGGAGGGTCTGCAAGGTCCATGGCCACCCCAGCCACCTCCACCTTGCCTGCCTCATGGGGGTTTGTGTCAGAGGACACCTTCTCCTTTCTTTCTAACTTCTTAGGGCCCTGGCCCCTCGTTCAGCCACTCAGCAATTTCCTAAGCAGGCCGTGTCTTTTGATATGGCCTGCTTCTCTGCTCCCAAAACAAAGAACTCTTGCTCCCATCTTGGCATTAGGCCACGTTTGTACACTTTCTCATGCCCTTCTCCCTGGGCTAACCTTCTCAGCACAGCCCAGGCATGCTCTCCTTCTCTGCTCTTTTTGTCCATGGGCATAGCAGACCCTGGGTTGATTTCCCTTTGCAGGATCTCTCACAGGTATTGCTGCTGCTGCGTCTGTAGCTCCACCTGCATTTCCTTCTGCGTCTGTTGGTTTTCTAGGAGCTGCTGGAGAAACCCCTAGATCTGCTTTGGCTGCTTAGCCAGTCCCTGGAACTGAAGTGGGAAATCCAGCGACCAGCTTGGTCCCTTGATACACCTGCTTGGGGGAGGGATAGCTCAGTGGTTTGAGCATTGGCCTGCTACACCCGGGGTTGTGAGCTCAATCCTTGAGGGGGCCATTTAGGGATCAGGGCAAAAAACTGTCTGGGGATTGGTCCTGCTTTGAGCAGGGGGTTGGACTAGATGACCTCCGGAGGTCCCTTCCAACCCTGATATTCTATGATTCCTTCAGCAACCAAGACTTCCCTCACGGATCACAGGGGGAACTCAATCCTGCCAACTATGCTAATCATAAATGAATCTACTCATTGTTAGGTGCCCCCCGGCGGCCAGGCATGGCATCACAGCCCTCTCGCTGGGCTAGCGTCCCCCATCCATGGTCGCTCCAGCACCACGGCAGTTTCTCTGCCTGGTAACTCCGGCCAGGTCACCACCTTTAGTCCACCCTTCTGGGGCCCAGCTTGCCTCACACTAAAAGTCCAAAGAGGTCTTTCCACAGACAGAAGTCCTTCAGCCATCGCTGGGGCACTTGCTCAGCCTGTAGCCCCCTTGCTGCGCTTGGGAACCCTCTGCAGGTGCGTGTACGCCGCCTCCTCTGGGGCCGGTAGGGGAACACAGTCCCACCCTGAAATTGATAGCAGCCCAGGGCCCTGGACCCAACAGCTAGGTCTGCTCCTTTCTCTTTGCTGCACTTTTCCAACCTCTCTTCTCAAGTTCCCCTCCAGGCTTTCCTTGCTGCTCTGAACTTCCTACCTCATTCTCAATCCTGTTGCTACCCCAGCTGGGCTGTATCACCACTGAAGTCTGGCTCTTTAGGGAGGCGGATATGGTGCCTCTCAGTTCGGTCTCATTCTGTAATCAGCTTTCTGTGAGTGCCAGGTGGCTCCATTTCCCCTTCCACTAGCTCCCAATTTACAGAGAGCGAGAGCAGTACCTGCAGCAGGGAGCGGGAGTTGCTGGTGGCCTCAGAGGCACAGGCCCTGCAGCGCCTCAGGCACCTGGCGCAAGTGCCGCATGATACGGAGCTGGCGCATCACATTGGCCGTGACGTCCTCCTGCTGCAAGGGAACGAGAACCTGTCTGAGACTCAGACACCTCCGAGGAATCGGGGGATTAACGGCCCCTGGAACCAGCAGCATTTCCACCCAGCCCCTGCCCACCTCTGAGGGATGGATTCCCCCTCCTGACTCCCAGGATGGAGTCTTGTTGTCCTTCCTAGTGACCTCCAGTGGCAACCCCCCTCCTTGTACGGGGAGCTCCTGCCACTTCCCCCGTCAGTGCCCCTGACAGCTGTTCCACCTCAAATCCACAGCTCAAGTTCTCAGACCCCTCTCCTCCAGCCCCACCCAGGTTGGGTAGGGAGGGAACTGTAGCGGGGGGGTCAGGAGGGATTCTGGCAGCAGTGAGGTGGGCTGTGGGGAGGTTGAGACCTTTCCCAAAGTCTCCCCAGCCACTAATGCTGAAGCCGCAGGATGGCAACCCTGGTGAATGGGATGGATCGGCAGCCCCTGCTGACAGAATCCTCCTGTTCTCTCCAGCAGGGCCGGCTTTAGGAAGGGCGGGGCCCAATTCGAACATTTTTGGCGGGGCCCCGGCAGGGATGACTAACAAAAAAAATAATGGAAAAAAAAGCCTTTCATTTCTTCCATGTATTATTTACTTTCCATAACTATATAAAAAATAAAATTATATATTCTGTACGTTGCATCATATATGCTGTTGATCGGTTATTAATGAGCTCCGTTTCACGTGTGTGGGTCCCCGCCACACCCTGGGGGTGTGCTAGGGTGACCAGATGTCCTGATTTTATAGGGACAGTCCTGATTTTTGGGTCTTTTTCTTATAGGATCCTATTATCCCCTACCCCCTGTCCCGATTTTTCACACTTGCTGTCTGGTCACCCTAGTGGTGTGCACATGTGTGGGTCCCAGCTGCTCCCTGCCCCCCTCATTGAAGCAGGTGTGCAGGGTTACTGCCCTGGGAACTGCAGGGCACCAGTGGACATGGGGCTGGCTGGAGGCTGGGCAGGGGCTCACTGGAGGTAGGGTCTGGCTGCAGGCAGGGCAAGGGGTGCGGGGCTGGCTGGAGACAGGGGTGTGTGGGGCTGGCTGGCTTTGGGCAGGGCCGCAGGGGGGTGCGGCAGGGGTTGCCTGGAGACAGGGCAGGGGGTGCGGCAGAGGCTGGCTGTGGGCAGGGGGTGCAGAGCTGGCTGCGGGCAGGGGGTGCAGAGCTGGCTGCAGGCAGGGCAGGGGGGCGGGGCTGGTGTGGGCAGAACAGGGGTGGCGGGGCTGGAGGTAGGGCAGGGGTGCAGCAGGGGCTGGCTGGAGACGGGGCTGGCTGCGGGCAGGGCAGGCCGTGCGGGGCTGGTGCGGGGACGGGGTGTAGCAGAGGCAGCTTTAAATAGCCCCCGAGTCCCCCGCTATCCCAGGGCTCTGGGGGCTATTTAACGGGCCCAGGGCTCCCCTGCTTCTACCGCCCCGGCCCTTTAAATAGCCGTGGGAGCCCTGGGGAAGCAGCGGGGCTCCAGTGGCTATTTAAAGGGCCGGGGCGGTAGAAGCAGCGGGAGTCCCGGACTTTTTAAATAGCCCCCAGAGCCCCGCAGCCCTACCCCAGGGCTCCAGCAGTGGGGGTCTGGTGGCAATTTAAAGGGCCTGGGGCTCCGGCCCCTGCTGGGAGCCCTAGGTCCTTTAAATTGCCCCCTGGGGAAGCCGGACCACCCTGGTACAGCGCACTGGCTCTTGCCGGTACACCGTACCGGGGCTTGGGCCTGGGGCCCGATTCAGGGGAATTGGTTGAATTGGCCTAAAGCCGGCCCTGGTGGGGGTATGGCCACAGAGCCGCAGGGAGGGGAACCCTGAGGTGTGGGGGCTGGGTGGGTACTGGGAGTTCCTCCTGAAGGGACGGGGGTTGGCCAAGGTCACTCAGCCCCGGGGTGTGGGAGGGGGACAGGCTGAGGGCACGCAGAGCCCCAGGAAGTGGGGGGGGGGCTGAGGGGAGGGACTGGCCAGGGGCACTCAGAGCTCGGGGGAGAGGCTGTCCGGGGGGGGCACTCACAGCCCCAGGAGGTGTGGGGGGAGGAGCACACAGAATTTCAGGAATTCCCTGGCAGTGAAGAGCTGCTGGCGGCAGGGAGGAGCCAGCCGTGACAATCCCCACTTGGGATCCCTGGCTGGGCTAGAGGGTATGGGGGCCCGTGGCCAAGCTGCAGCGGAAGGTGACCTGAAGAAAATGCCTCGGCCTCCTGCTAGGAAGGGCCTGGGCCAGACAATGACCCACCACGCAGTCTCCGAACTCCCTGCCCCACACCTGTGGGGCACGGCCCCTCCTCTGCAGGGAGGTTGGCATGTACCTTAGTGCTGCTTCCTCCATCCCCAAAGGCCTCTCCCAGCCAGTCTCTGGCAACCCCTGCCGTTCAGTACGCACATTACGCTGCTGTGACATACCGGGGGGGGGAAACCCCTCGGGGATGGGGGGGCTGTCACACAGCTGGGCAATTTAACCCGGCTGGGCAGGAGTGACTGTCTCCCTGGAGCTGGGGTCTCAGCCCAGGTGTCTCTCTGCCCTTCCCCCCAGTAGCGCCCCACATTGAGTTCCAGCCCCACATTCACACCCACAAGTGCTGGTGGGTTCCAATCTCAGCTGAACACGCCCACCCGGCCCTAGTGCGGAGCAGAAGGGCCCAGCGCTGCCCCACAGACCCTCTGGCTCTCCGAGCCCGCTCTTACCCATCACCGCAGCACGTCTGGCCCATGCTGAACGCTGCTGCTCTGTGCAGAGAGGCTGGCACTTCTCGCTCCTGCCGTACGAGGGACAGGTGCTGCTACCGACTGCTCCCCCTAACCCCCGCCCTGCTGCGCTCTGGGGATGCTGCCCTGCTGTGGAGCTCTCAGGTGTCTTGAACTGGAATTTGTTTGGAGAGAAACTGCTAAGGAGCGTTATCAGCCCCGAGCAGAGAGTACCTGGGAGCCTGCCTGGGTCGGGCGGGTCTGGTACAGCCTCCCGCCAGATAAGGCTCTTCCCTGGACCTGCCACCCATTGGAATCTGGAACGATTCCCTCCGAGGTAACACCCGGGGCAGCCAGAGCAGGGCAGGGCACGGCCTGCTCCCCTGGAGCGTTAGGGCTTTCAGGAGTCAGAGGTGCCAGCGGAGCAGGTTGTACGTTAAAGCAGCAAAGGCAGTTGGGGGGCAGAGGAATTGGGTGCTTTGCCATTGCACTTGATCAGCTCAATTTGAAAATTCTTTCAAAGGAAATCCAGGTGTATACATCTGACTGGGGTACATGTACACACATACACACGCACACTCACATGTGCACACACTCATGTGCACATACACGTACACGCATACATACACACATGTACACATACACATATGTACAGATGTACACATACACGCACACACGCTGTCCCTGGAGCGCCCCAGGATGCGACTGACGGGGTGGCTGGCTATTATGGAGGCAGAAGGGGGTTGGGAGAAAATAATCAAGAAGAACTTTTGCTGAAAATGCAAACCTAAGCTGGAAATCTGTGCAGGGCTGGGTCAGCGAAAATGATCTTTTGAGCTGTTCTTATTAACCGTGGTCCTGTACTTCCTGGTTTGCGTTGGACCCAGGCAGGAGACTGGGCTGCTCTGAGCTGTAGAAGCCATTGGAATGAGCCAAGTCGGAATGAGCCAGGCCCTCAGGTTTGCCACTCAGACACCATGGTGATGGGCACAGTAAGGCCCGAGAGACGCTAAACAGGCAGACAGACAAGGAAATAGTGGCCCTGCCTACAGATGTGTGTGTGGTGCAAACGGATGAACACCAGTTGCTGGCTGAAGGCACAACCTTAATTCCCACATCTCCTTTCTGTCAGTTATCGTTCGCTTGGCAGCCTGAGCTCCGATTTCTAACGCAGCGTTTTGCTCTGGCCTATTGTGGTTCTCATGTCCGGGGGCACCTTGGCCCCTGGTATCAGGAGCGGTGCTAAGGAGGCTGCTTTTCAAAGGTCCTTAAGTAGGGTTGTCAACTTTCTCCTTGCACAAAACCAAACGCCCTTGACCGAACCCCTTTCATGCCCTTCCCCAAGGCCCCACCCCCACTCACTCCAGCCCAGCCCACCTCTCTCAGTCATTCGCTCTCACACCCTCACTCACTTTCACTGGGCTGGAGCTGGGGGTTGGAGTGCAGGGAGGGGTGAGGGCTCCGGTGGGGATGCGGGCTCTGGGATTGGGCTGGAGATTAGGGGGTTGGGGTGCCAGAGGGGGATCCGGGTTGGGACAGAGGGTTGGGGTGCGGACTCTGGGAGGGAGTTTGGGTGCGGGAGGGGGCTCAGGGCTGGGGTAGGGGATTGGGGTGGGGGTGGGGGGTCTGGGAGGGATTAGGGTACGGGAGGGGGTTCCGACCTGGGGCAGGGGTGCCGGGTGTGAGGTCTGGGAGGGAATTTGGGTGTGGGAGGGGGTTCCGACCTGGGGCAGGGTTTCTGGGTGCGAGCTCCGGCCAGGCGGCGCTTACCTCAGCCAGCTCCTGGTCAATGGCACACCGGTGCTAATGCAGGCTCCTGACCCCTGGTCTCCCTCCGCTGGCAGGCTCTGAGCAAGGCCTGCCCAGAGAACATGGATGACGAGCTCTCGATCCTGCTGACAGCACCCCTCAGCACAGACAAACTCCAGCACATCTTGGAGGTGAGCAGAATGGGGAGGGGCCGCAGGGGTTTTACCTTAGCCCTGGGGACTCCTAGAAAGAAGAGACTGGAAAATCCATGTTTCTATTGGATCCTTCCGAGTATGCATTGGTGATATAAACTCACTGGGTGACCTTGGGGTAACTCACTTCCCCCTTACGGCATCAGTCTTCTCCACTATCAAATCTACACTGGGGAAGAAGGACAGAAGCCCCGACAATCACCTTCACCTCTGGGTGTCTGGTCCTGGGAGCCGAAACCAACTGGACTATCTGCCCCATCTCCTAAACTGCCCTGTCTTTCCCTCCTAGGGCCTTGTCCTTAGTGCTCAGCCTGGCCCCTTCCCAGCTTGTCCCTGACCTTTAAAGGACGCTCCAAGCCCCTCCCATGCCTGCTTCCCTTGGGGTCTCTCTCCTGGCTGAGCACAGGCTGCCCTTCTATCTCTCAGCAGGCCTGGGTCCTAGTCACAGGCTGCATCTTGTCACGTGACCCCCACACTTCTTCCCTTCACCCTAGGGAGCTGCATCACCTGGGCCAGGTGCAGTTGAGCTCCAACCCCTTTCCTGGCCATCTCACCCAGGGACAGGTTGAAACTGGTAACCTGTGGGTAACAGTAACTCTTTGCTCGCAAAGGTGCTGAAGACACAATGGAAGAGGAAATCCTTTGGCCTGGATTGAAATTATTCCGACTGAAAGTGAATGAGAGAAAATAGGTCCAGAGTTCTCTTCCTAGCAGCAGAAAATGTAGCGATTGATAGAGGTTCAGGTCAGAAAGGACCATTATGTGCATCTAGTCGCCCCTCCTGTATAACTCAGGGCTAGAATGTGACCAAGTGGTTCCTTCAGCCAACCGTAGCATGGGACTGAGCCAGAGCACGTCTTTTGGAACGACATCCACATGCAGGAGAGCCAGCTGGCTACCAGAAAAATCTCTCTTCTGCAGTGACGTGGGGTTAAGGGACACGGGGGAAAAGACATGGCGGCTGTGACTAAACTTAGAGCAGCAAGGCCAGGAAAACCAGGGTTAGGTCCCAGGCCTGGCTATCAGATCTGCTGTTTTCTATTCCTGGCTTTGGGACCATGAGCGAGTCTCTGCACCGCTGGGTGCCTCGGTTTCCCCAGCTATCAAATGGAGCTAATCAAGGTTTTGTTTGTTCTCCCCATTTTACAGGGTGGGAAACCAAGACACAGTTGGGACCTGTCTACACTACAGGTCTGTCGTGCGTTTATAATCTGCTGACCCCCACATGTTGTTCAGAGCCTATGGACAACACAGCTCCTGAAGGTACGTTTGTTCTGTGCTTATCCCCTATGTACCAGCAGGGCTGGACAGCATTTCTCACTGTGATGTGGGGAGCAGGTCCTGGGTACTATGGGTCTGAAGAAGCTCTCAAGGACTAATTTTTTAAAATAATTGTTATCAATGAATTGGGAGAAAACATACAATCACTGCGGATAAGATTGAGGGGTGACAAAATACAGGCAGAGTGGTAATTCCTGATGGGGAGAGGGCAGTGATACAGAGCGATCTGGCTCATTCGGCCAGCTGGACCCATTCAAAGAAAACAAGTTTGAGCAGAGCCCAATGCAAGGTCCTATACGTGGCAACAAGGCACGCCGGCCACACCTCCAGAATGGGGATGTGGATCCAGGAAAACAGTGACTCTGAAAAGGATTTAGGGGCCAGAGTGGAGAAGCCACTCAACATGAGCTCCCAGTGTGATGCTGTGGTGAACAGGGCTAAAGCCATCATTAGACGTAGGAGCAGAGCCGTGAGTAGGATAGGGAGGTGACACAGCAGCAGTGAGACTGCTATTGGAATACTGCCTCCAGTCTTGGTGTCCTCCTTTGAAAAAGATGGTCCTAGAAATTGGAGCTGGGGCAGCAAAGAGCCACCAAATGTTCTGAGGGCTGGAGAAAAATGCCTTCTAGTGAGCTATTGAAAGAGCTTAACCTGTTTAGCTTATCAAAAGAAGATTGAAGGGGACTTAATTGAAGTGTTGAAGTGCCTTAATGGAGAGAAAATACTGGGTATTAAAGGGCTCTCTAGTCTAGCAGAGAAAGGCAGAACAAGACCCAATGGCTGGAAGGTGAAAAGAGACAAATTCCTATGACAAATAAGGCACAAATATTCAACAGCGAGGATGATTGACCACAGGAAGAAGCTACCAAGGAAAGTGGTGGATTCTCCATCTCTTGATGTCATTAATAAAGACTAGATGCCTTTCCGGAATGTGTTTGCCCCAAAAGTAGCTATTGTGGTAGACAGGAGGCCTGTGATATGCAGGGGGTCAGATTAGATGCTCTAACGGTCTCTGCTGCTCATAAAGTCTACTCATTTCTGAGAAACCGAGTGTAGCATTGGGAGAAGCCTCTGATGTTTTACTGTCTAGCCGGCTTGCTTCCTAGAATGAACACTCATTGAGTGGGGTGATCCACAGGGAGTAGCTCAAACCTCCAAAGTGTCAGCCCTGTGGCAGGACATTAGCACTGCAGGGGAGGGGTGGGTGTGGCAGTGACATCACAAAGGCCTTTTCCAGGACCTCAGCCTATTGGCCAAAGGTGCAGGGGAGGTGGTGACCTCACAGAGGGATGCTGACATCAGCCAGGCAGGACAGGGGCGCAGGGCCAGGGAAACCTCAGAGACCCCTGTGGCTTTGCTTCAGCAAGTCCCCTTCTCGAGATCTCTCTTTGAGGTCTGAGAGAGTATTTGGGTTCATGTATGTGAGCACCAGGAGGAACCTCTTTTCAGTTTTCTCCTTTCTTTTTCCTGATTTCACTAGAAAACAGACGTCCCTGTTTAGAAGGTAAGAGCCTCCGAGAGGTTTGGAACCTGTTGAGTCTGATGCATCTGGCGCCAGCTGAATTTTAGGCATGGAAAACACTAGCTTAAGGTGGCCAAATTTTATTCCGCACCTGGGATTTTGTCCCTTAGAATCTCTGGGGACATTAAGGTTTGTCCTTTTTCTTTTACCTTTTCCTCCATCCCTCCCTCCTTTCTCTTCATCTCTTACTTCTTTTGGCCTTTCCCCGTTCCCCTCCCACCACCAGGAGGGGTGTGTGTGTGTCGTGGGGGGTGCTCTACAACTCCCATTGTGGGAGGTCCACCGAAAAATGTGGCGTTGAAATAGTGCTCAGACAGTGATCCCCAGCGGTGACCTGGGCCATCCTTTGGGCTCTCTGGTGAGAACCCTCATCCCCCCGCCCCTCGGTCTATTTTATTTGTATTTTATTATGTTGCAATTGTTAAGAGCAGCAACTACTTAGCTCAGACTGAAACATCTCATCTAATTTTTGACATCTAAGTGTCTCCTCTTTGTGTAGCTCAAACCTCCAAAGTGTCTGCCCTGTGGCAGGACATTAGCACTGCAGGGGAGGAGTGGGTGTGGCAGTGACATCACAAAGGCCTTTTGCAGGACTTCAGCCTATTGGTCAAAGGTGCTGGGGAGGTGGTGACCTCACAGAGAGATGCTGACATCAGCCAGGCAGGACAGGGGCGCAGGGCCAGGGAAACCTCAGAGTCCCCTGTAGCTTTCCTTCAGCAAGTCTCCTTCTCGAGGTCTGTCTTTGAGGACTGAGAGAGTATTAGGGGTTACGTACGTGAGCGCCAGGAGGAACCTCTTTTGAGTTTTCTCTTTTCTTTTTCCTGATTTTACTAGAAAACAGACGTCCCTGTTTAGAAGGTGAGAGCCTCCGAGAGGTTTGGAACCTGTTCAGTCTGATGCATCTGGCGCCAGCTGAATTCTAGGCATGGAAAACACTAGCTTAAGGTGGTCGAATTTTATTCCCCACCTGGGATTTTGTCCCTTAGAATCACTGGGGACATTAGGGTTTGTCCTTTTTCTTTTACCTTTTCCTCCATCCCTCCCTCCTTTCTCTTCATCTCTTACGTCTTCTGTCCTTGCCTCTGTTCCCCTCCCACCACCAGGAGGACTCTGTGTGTGTGTCGTGGGGAGTGCTCTGCAGTGGGAACAGGGACAATTCTCCAACTTTGGGCAGTCGAGAGCCTGGGTGAGATAAGGGGCGTTAAAGCCCTTTGTAAAGGAGAAAGGGGAGTTTCACAGTGTTGAGCACCAAGGAATTCTAAACTTTGCTAAAACAGCTAGTCTGCAGAAACTAGAAATGGTTGGGGCCACATTGTAACCATTGTCTTTTTTAAAGCCCATTGAGGGATGTGAGTCCCACCCTTTTAGGTATCTGGGGTGCTGGGAGAAGAGAAGAGGTGCCTGTCTCCATTTTATGGCCTCAACAAACTAAGTGCTGTGCCCCAGTTCTCGTCAGAGATCCCTGAAAAAGAACGTCTTCCCATCCATTAACATACCTGGAAAGATACTGGAACTCCTTATTAAACAATCAGTTTGTCAGCACCTACAGGACAATTTGGTTCTTAGGACTAGTGAGCATGGACTTGTCAAGAACAAATCATTCCAAACCAATCCTAGCTCCTTCTTTGGCAGGGTTACGGGCCTAGTGGAGGTGGGTAAACAGTAGATGTGATCCATCTTGGTGTTAATAAGGACATTCTCACAAACAAACTAGGGAGATGTGGTCTAGATGCAATTAGTATAATATGTGTGCACAGATGGTTGAAAGCCCGTACTCCAACAGCCCAGAACCAAACACTCCTCCTCCTGGGCAGTGCGCTCCGACCTCTAATGGTCAGATGCTGCTTAGCACTGTCAGAGCAGCTTTTGCTGGGGGATTCTCCCAGCACTTTCCAATAGTGGGAAAGTATGAAATCCCCATTTGACTGCTGGGGACAGAGCCTAGAGCGGGGATCAACTTGCCCAAAGTCCCACAGGTCAATAGGAAACCAGCAATGTCCAGTGTGGCCCGAATCTCACACGCTCCTTTGTCTCCTTTGGGTCTCACAGGAGCTCATTGAGGAGCTGCCTGATAACTCTCCACCCGGCGCCGTCCTCGCTAACTCCCTGATTGCTGTGGGCAACCTCAGGTACCGAGACCCTCCGGCCCGGTTCCCCTAACCCCAGTGCTGCTCAGGCCCAGGGCTGGGAGTCACTGCCCCTCCCACTCCCACTCCCAGGTCACCGCCCAAAGGTGGCTCCTCTGGCAGAGGTGCGGGGAAGGGTCACTCTCTCCTGGCTGGGCTGTTCTTTTCACTCCAGTAAGATTGCAACGGCTTTGGGGAGAGGCTCACTCCCAGGATCAGATACAGGAGGGGCAGCAGGGTGCAGGGAACAGGTGCTATTCCTGCCCTGCCACTGTCTGTCTGAGAAACCTTGGCCTTGTCATTCCCTGGCTCGGTGCCTCAGTTTCCCTTCTTGCCAGCCTGTGCCTATTTCCCTGCAGTTTCACCTGCGTGTTGGTGCCAGTCCCATCCCCGCACTGCACAGTCTAATACCGGCTCCTCTCTCTTCCAGCACCATGACACCTGCTGTGGAGCCAGAGCTGGAGACCCACCTCCTTCGAGCTGCCCTGCACGCCGTCTTCACCCTGGGCATGGAGAAGGACACCACCCAAGTGCAGGTAGATCAGCTAAAGTCATGGATTGAAGAGCCAGCTGTCATCCTACCATGAGTCCTTGCTAATTGCCTGCAGTGGGATGTGAATGAGAGAGGCCAGGATATGTGTTTGGGGGTCACACCAGTGCTTCCCAGAGACCCCACTTCCCATCCTGTGGCAAGTTTAGCCCCAGTTTCCCTAACTCTGACCCATGACTCTCCCTTGCTTTCAGGATCTGCCTAGGGTCTTGCCAGACCTCCTGGACCCCATGCTGGGGAACCTACTGGCAGAGTCCCCAGACACCGACAGGCTCCAGTACATCTTGGAGGTGAGCCCGATGAGAGGGGTGGGGGCAATTTTACCTTCACTCTTAGATCCATTTTCCAGTCTGTCCTCCTAGCCGGGCCCCCAGTGGGCATCCTTGGTCAGGGCAGTCAGTGCAATGCCTCCTTTCCCCACAGCACATTAACTACTGGATCGTGTCCAGGGTGCCGCGAGAGAGAGCCAGGGCCGTTAAGAGCAGCACGGCCCTGCTCAGATTCACCATCATCCTCCCTGAGTTTGACGTAAGTGACCTCTGACCCCAGCTTCCTGACTCCAGGCGTAGGTGATCTGGCTCCGACGGGCTGTAGGATCTGCTGCTGCAGGGGCTGTGGGTTAGGAGTGTTCCTCTTGGGAAGGCAGAGTCAGAGCAGAGAGTGAGCCTGGCTTGAGTCAAGTTCTTCTTGTCCTAGTTAAGTGGTGACTCTGGGCTTTTAAGGGGACTGTGCTCCAGGTTCATGCCTCCCTGTCATCCTGGAGCAGCTGGGGAAGCAAGTCCTCATGGAGGGCCCTGCCCACAGCCCTGTGCTCCAGGCTTCCTTGGGGGCAGAGGAAATTAAGGGTCTGGCTCTAGCTCCTATCCTCTAGCATCTCCTGCAGAGGGGCTGAGGGGAAGGAGAGTCCTGGCCCGGGGGGGACTGGGAGCCGACAGGAAAATGCTGATGGAGTCCCCTCTCCCTCTCCCGTCCATTAGAACTCAGCGGAATTCCCCAGGATGGGTCACCACATGGCACAGCTGGCTCTGTCCGTCAGTGACCCAGCCAAGGACATCAGCCGGCACACCAGGGAGGGGGTTTACCGGCTCTACCAGCTGCTGCTGCACCCGAGGGGTAAGGAACCCAGCTGGGAAATGGCACCCGCTAGAAGAGTGAGACTGGGACCCCAGCCAATTTCTCTCAGACTGACCCCGGCTGGAGGATGAGTCTCTCTATCTCTTTCTGTGTTCCACACCACGCCCTGCAATTCTGTTGGGCCGGGCACGCAGCGAGGACTCTGCCCACTGTGCAGCCACCAATGGGATTGGAAGGACACAAGCCCTGCAACCAGAAGGACAAATGTGTGTGTCTCTCTCTCCCTGTCACCTACTCCCTCCTGGGGGAAACCCAGCAGCTGATGGGGGACAAGATGAGCAGCTGCATTAGACTCAGGAGATTGGGGCGGGGCCCAGGCCTCATTCCCATCCTGTGGCCATTCGCTGGCCTGGCACAAGGAGCCTTGTGGGGAATGAAAGGGAGAGCAGGTGCTCCTGGGAAGGGAGATGAATTCACCTCCATGAGCAGGAGCGAGCCAGCTTGTCCCCGGACCAGCTCCACCCAGCTCTTTAGCCAGGCTAATTAATGACAAGCTTTGCCTCATCCCAGACTTATGTTCTTAGGACAGGGTGCTATCTTGGGAAGGGCAGGAGAGTCCCCCAAGTGCCCTCTGCGAGACTCTCCTGTCCCACAGGGCCGCACCCAATTCCTAGTGGTCCGGTGTCTGTGTCACCCGAGCCACCACCCAGAGTTGCTCCCATCACTGGCAGCCTGCGACGCCAAGGACTGACGGGTGATGGCGTCTGACCAGGCAGGGCTGAGGCACATGGGCAGGGGACGCTTGTCCTGCTGCTGGCAAGGCTGGACCCCTTCTGGAGAGAACAGGAGGATTCAGTCAGCAGTAGGGTTACCATGTCTAATAAATAAAAAAAGAGGACCCTCCACGGGCCCTGGCCCCGCCCATTTCCCCACCCCTAGCCCCGCCCCAACTCCACCCCTTCCCCGCCCTTGCTCAGCCCCCTCCTTCCTCCCACTCCCAGCCATGGGGAAAGGGCTACCCCAGATCAACCAGCTTCACGGTTTGCCGGGCAGCTCCCAGACCCTGCGCCCCCGGCCGGCGCTTCCCCAGCGCAGCTGGAGCCTGGGAAGGGAAGTGCCTGGCCCGTAGCTCGGGGTCCGGAGGCGGGGGGAGCTGTCCGAAGCCGGTAGCGCTGGCTCGGGCAACTCGGCTCTTAAAGTCTGAGAGGGGAGGAGCGGAACAGAGCAGCCGCGGGAGGGGAAGTGCCCGGCTGGCATTTTCCCGGACATGTTTGACTTTTTGGCAATTTCCCCCGGAGGGGGGTTTGATTGCCGAAAAGCAGGACATGTCCGGGAAAAACCGGACGTATGGTAACCCTAGTCAGCAGGGGCTGCCGATCCGTCCCATTCACCTGCTCCCCCCGCTACAGTCCCCTCCCTACCCAACCTGGGTGGGGCTGGAGGAGAGGGGTCTGAGAACTTGAGCTGTGGATTGGAGGTGGAACAGCTGTCAGGGGCACTGACGGGGGAAGTGGCAGGAGCTCCCCGTACAAGGAGGGGGGTTGCCACTGGAGGTCACTAGGAAGGACAACAAGACTCCATCCTGAGGGTCAGGAGGGGGAATCCATCCCTCAGAGGTGGGCAGGGGCTGGGTGGAAATGCTGCTGGTTCCAGGGGCCGTTAATCCCCCCTGATTCCTCGGAGGCGTCTGAGTCTCAGACAGGTTCTCGTTCCCTTGCAGCAGGAGGACGACACGGCCAATGTGATGCGCCAGCTCCGTATCATGAGGCACTTGCGCCAGGTGCCCGAGGCGCTGCAGGGCCTGTGCCTCTGAGGCCACCAGCAACTCCCGCTCTCTGCTGCAGGTACTGCTCTGGCGCTCTGTAAATGGGGAGCTA
This sequence comes from Chrysemys picta bellii, assembly GCF_011386835.1. Classification (NCBI taxonomy): domain Eukaryota; kingdom Metazoa; phylum Chordata; order Testudines; family Emydidae; genus Chrysemys; species Chrysemys picta. Next base: position 46,691 of record NW_027053034.1, read on the forward strand.
GTGGAAGGGGAAATGGAGCCCCCTGGCACTCACAGAAACCCTCTCCCCTCTCTGTGGAGCAGGGTCCTTCCTCTGCCCCCAAATTCCTTCATCTAGGACAGGAGCTCTTTCCCATTCCCCTCCCCCCTTTCCTTGATCTACCTCCATCCCATTCCCCCTGCGCCCAGGCAGAGCTCTGCCTGCCCCATATGGTGCAGAAAGACCTGTGATATGCAGGGGGTCAGATTAGATGCTCTAACGGTCTCTTCTGCCCATAAAGTCTACTCATTTCTGAGAAACCGAGTGTAGCATTGGGAGCAGCCTCTGCTGTTTTACTCTCTAGCCGGCTTGCTTCCTAGAATGAACACTCATTGAGCGGGGTGATCCACAGAGAGTAGCTCAAACCTCCAAAGGGTCTGGCCTGCGGCAGAACATTAGCACTGCAGGGGAGGGGTGGGTGTGACAGTGACATCACAAAGGCCTTTTGCAGGACCTGAGCCTATTGGTCAAAGGTGCAGGGGAGGTGGTGACCTCACAGAGAGATGCTGACATCAGCCAGGCAGGACAGCGGCACAGGGCCAGGGAAACCTCTGAGTCCCCTGTAGCTTTCCTTCAGCAAGTCTCCTTCTCGAGGTCTCTCTTTGAGGACTGAGAGAGTATTAGGGGTCACGTACGTGAGCGCCAGGAGGAACCTCTTTTGAGTTTTCTCCTTTCTTTTTCCTGATTTCACTAGAAAACTGACGTCCCTGTTTAGAAGGTCAGAGCCTCCGAGAGGTTTGGAACCTGTTCAGTCTGATCCATCTGTTCCACAAGTTCTTCAGTCCAATCCACTTCCCTAACTAATTTCCTTAATTTTTTAAAGTTAGCCCTTTTGAAAAAAAAAACCCTAGTCACAGATCTATTTTTGTTTACCCTACCATTTAGTTTAAACTGAATTAGCTCATGATCGCTCAAACCAAGGCTGTCCCCTACAACCATTTCTTCTAAGAGATCTTCACTACTCACCAAAACCAAATCTAAAATGGCATCCCCTCTTGTTGGTTCAGCAACTACTTGGTGAAGGAATCCATCAGCTATCACATCTAGGAAAATCTGAGCCCTATTATAGTACTAGCACTTGTCCTCCAGTCTATATCTGGGAAGTTAAAGTCTCCCATGATCACACAATTCCCATTAGTATTTACTTCATTAAAAACATTGAAGAGGTCTCTATCCCTATCCAAATCAGACTCTTGTTCTAACAGACAGCAAACCCCACCCCCCACCCCCGAAAGGCAGAGATAGAGCCCAGGAATCGAGATGGTGGGGAAATTTCATTGAAACCGTTTCTGACCGAAAATCCGATTCAAACTAAACCAGTTTGTTTCTTGAAATCATAACAAGTGGCAATGAAAATTCTTTGTCACAATGTGTTAACTTGTCTCGTGGCACTCAAAGAGGAGACACTTAGATCTCAAAAATTAGATAAGATGCTTCAGTCTGAGCTGAGTAGTTGCTGCTCTTAACAATTGCAAAATAATACAATACAAATAAAATAAACTATTTCAGCCATTCTATTATGTCCTAATCTGATCTGAGTAAACATGATAGGACACCTCATCTTATGCACTGCTCCTAGTGACACTCTCCAATAGACCCAGCAGTCCTTATTTCCAGGCCCCTTCACTAACCACTGCTGCACACTCCCTCCCACAGCTGGCAATTACAACCAGGCCCTCATGTCCGGTCCCCCTGCTTTGAGAGGGAGTGTGCTCCGCTGGAGTGATTGGAGCAGGGAACTGGGAGTCAGGACTCCTGGGTTCCATTGCTGGTTTCCTATTGACCTGTGGGACTTGGGGTAAGTTGCTGCCCCCTCTAGGCTCTGTCCCCAGCAGTCTAATGGGGATTTCATACTTTCCCACTATTGGAAAGTGCTGGGAGAATCCCCCAGCAAAAGCTGCTCTGACAGTGCTAAGCAGCATCTGTTTGCTTGTGAGAATGTCCTATGGGACTGTGTCAAAAGCCTTATTAACACCAAGATAGATCACATCTACTGTTTACCCACCTCCACTAGGCCCCTAACCCTGCCAAAGAAGGAGCTAGGATTGGTCTGGAATGATTTGTTCTTGACAAGTCCATGCTCACTAGTCCTAAGAACCAAATTGTCCTGCAGGTGCTGACAAACGGATTGTTTAATAAGCAGAGGCTGCTCCCAATGCTACACTCGGTTTCTCAGAAATGAGTAGAATTTATGGGCAGCAGAGACCGTTAGAGCATCTAATCTGACCCCCTATCACAGGCCTCCTGTCTACCACAATAGCTGCTTTTGGGGCAAACACATTCCGGAAAGGCATCTAGTCTTTATTAAATGACATCAAGAGATGCAGAATCCACCACTTTCCATGGTAGCTTCTTCCTGTGGTCAATCATCCTCGCTGTTGAATATTTGTGCCTTATTTGTTATAGGAATTTGTCTCTTTTCACCTTCCAGCCATTGGGTCTTGTTCTGCCTTTCTCTGCTCGATTAAAGAGCCCTTTAATACACAATATTTTCTCTCCATTAAGGCATTTCAACACTTCAGTGAAGTCACCTTTCAATCTTCTTTTGATAAGCTAAACAGGTTGAGCTCTTTCAATAGCTCACTAGAAGGCATTTTTCTCCAGCCCTCAGAACATTTCATGGCTCTTTGCTGCCCCAGCTCCAATTTCTAGGACCATCTTTTTCAAAGGAGGACACCAAGACTGGAGGCAGTATTCCAATAGCAGTCTCACTGCTGCTGTGTCACCTCCCTATCCTACTCACGGCTCTGCTCCTACGTCTAATGATGGCTTTAGCCCTGTTCACCACAGCATCACACTGGGAGCTCATGTTGAGTGGCTTCTCCACTCTGGCCCCTAAATCCTTTTCAGAGTCACTGCTTTCCTGGATACACGTCCCCATTCTGGAGGTGTGGCCGGCGTGCCTTGTGGCTACGTATAGGACCTTGCATTGGGCTCTGCTCAAACTTGTTTTCTTTGAATGGGTCCAGCTGGCCAAAAGAGCCAGATCGCTCTGTATCACTGCCCTCTCCCCATCAGGAATTACCACTCTGCCTCTATTTTGTCACCCCCCAATCTTATCCGCAGTGATTGTATGTTTTCTCCCAATTCATTGATAACAATTATTTTAAAAAATTAGTCCTTGAGAGCTTCTTCAGACCCTTAGTACCCAGGACCTGCTCCCCACAGCACAGTGAGAAATGCTGTCCAGCCCTGCTGGTACATACGGGATAAACAGAAAACAAACACACTTTAGGAACTGTGTTGTCCATAGGCTCTGAACAACATGTGGGGGTCAGCAGATTACAAATGCACGACAGACCTGTAGTGTAGACAGGTCCCAACTGTGTCCAATAGAAACATGGATTTTCCAGTCTCTTCTTTCTAGGAGTCCCCAGGGCTAAGGTAAAACCCCTGCTGCCCCTCCCCATTCTGCTCACCTCCAAGATGTGCTGGAGTTTGTCTGTGCTGAGGGGTGCTGTCAGCAGGATCGAGAGCTCGTCATCCATGTTCTCTGGGCAGGCCTTGCTCAGAGCCTGCCAGCGGAGGGAGACCAGGGGTCAGGATTATGGAACCTGGGGTGACACCTGCCAGGATGACAGCAGGCTCTGTAGTCCTTGCCCAGAGCAGCTCTCTGCAGAGAGTCTGGTGCACAGCAGTGTAGGGAACAGCCAAGCTGCTAGGGATGGGAGCTGGGCTTCCTGGCAGAGTCCAGCACCCAAAGCCCAGCATCTGCAAGGAAGGGATTCCCCACAGAGGGGCAACATCATATCCCAGCAGGTTTCTGGCTGGCCAGGCGACCATCTTTTAGTCCCACTCCTTCCTGGGTCTCGCTCATCCCAAACGAAAAGTCAAAAAATGTCTGTAACTGAAACAAGATCCTCTGTCCCTTGGGGGCTTTTCCTCAGCCTGACTTTGGCTCGGCCTGCCCTTGCTGGCCTTGGTAGCCCTTCCTATGGCCCTGTACATCCCCTTCCTTAGAGACCATGGGAGAACCAGTCCTACCATGGATTCTAGGTTCTGCCCCAAGGCCCTGTACCCAACAGCTAGGCCTGCTCCTGTACCTTTGTTGCGGTTTCCCCTGGTTTCCCCTCAGCTGGAGCTCACTCTGTAATCCATTTGGCCTAGCTCCAGGCTTTATAGCCCACAGGCCAAGCCCCCCGTTATATACCCTCCTCCTTAGAACCTGGCCCACGCGGGGGCAAGTTCTATTCTTCTCCAAGCTTCATCCCTCCTCATCTCATCGCCGTCACCGGCTGCGCGCTTGTACAGCCTGTGCGCAGTGTCTGCAGCTCCACTGCCAGCTCGCTCGGGGCAAACCTTCTCTTCTGCAGTATCCCGACGCTCTTCCTGCAGCCACTCAGTCTCATGAACAGCTGCTTGCAGAGCCTGTTCTGAAGCCTTTAGCGTCTTCTGTTGCCTTTTTGCTACTGCCGCTGCATATGCCAAAACCTTTTCGGTCAGTGTCTGAGAACCCACCATGGACTGCTCCACCCTTGTGCTTGTCCCTCCTCCAGTCTGCTTCATCTCTGGGCCAATCATTTCGTCCTTCATCTCCCTGCAGCACCCGACAAGGTGTGTTGGTGGAGGGTCTGCAAGGTCCATGGCCACCCCAGCCACCTCCACCTTGCCTGCCTCATGGGGGTTTGTGTCAGAGGACACCTTCTCCTTTCTTTCTAACTTCTTAGGGCCCTGGCCCCTCGTTCAGCCACTCAGCAATTTCCTAAGCAGGCCATGTCTTTTGATATGGCCTGCTTCTCTGCTCCCAAAACAAAGAACTCTTGCTCCCATCTTGGCATTAGGCCACGTTTGTACACTTTCTCATGCCCTTCTCCCTGGGCTAACCTTCTCAGCACAGCCCAGGCATGCTCTCCTTCTCTGCTCTTTTTGTCCATAGCAGACCCTGGGTTGATTTCCCTTTGCAGGACCTCTCACAGGTATTGCTGCTGCTGCATCTGTAGCTCCACCTGCACTTCCTTCTGCGTCTGTTGGTTTTCTAGGAGCTGCTGGAGAAACCCCTAGATCTGCTTTGGCTGCTTAGCCAGTCCCTGGAACTGAAATGGGAAATCCAGCGACCAGGTTGGTCCCTTGATACACCTGCTTGGGGGAGGGATAGCTCAGTGGTTTGAGCATTGGCCTGCTAAACCCGGGGTTGTGAGCTCAATCCTTGAGGAGGCCATTTCGGGATCAGGGCAAAAAACTGTCTGGGGATTGGTCCTGCTTTGAGCAGGGGGTTGGACTAGATGACCTCCAGAGGTCCCTTCCAACTCTGATATGCTATGATTCCTTCAGCAACCAAGACTTCCCTCACGGATCACAGGGGGAACTCAATCCTGCCAACTATGCTAATCATAAATGAATCTACTCATCGTTAGGTGCCCCCCGGCAGCCAGGCATGGCATCACAGCCCTCTCACTGGGCTAGCGTCCCCCATCCATGGTCGCTCCAGCACCACGGCAGTTTCTCTGCCTGGTAACTCCGGCCAGGTCACCACCTTCTGGGGCCCAGCTTGCCTCACACTAAAAGTCCAAAGAGGTCTTTCCACAGACAGAAGTCCTTCTGCCATCGCTAGGGCACTTGCTCAGCCTGTAGCCCCCTTGCTGGGCTTGGGAACCCTCTCCAGGTGCATGTACGCCGCCTCCTCTGGGGCCGGTAGGGGAACCCAGTCCCACCCTGACATTGATAGCAGCTCAGGGCCCTGGACCCAACAGCTAGGTCTGCACCTTTCTCTTTGCTGCACTTTTCCAACCTCTCTTCTCAAGTTCCCCTCCAGGCTTTCCTTGCTGCTCTGAACTTCCTACCTCGTTCTCAATCCTGTTGCTACCCCAGCTGGGGTGTATCACCAGTGAAGTCTGGCTCTTTAGGGGGGCGGATATGGTGCCTCTCAGTTCGGGCTCATTCTGTAATCAGCTTTCTGTGAGTGCCAGGGGGCTCCATTTCCCCTTCCACTAGCTCCCCATTTACAGAGAGCCAGAGCAGTACCTGCAGCAGGGAGCGGGAGTTGCTGGTGGCCTCAGAGGCACAGGCCCTGCAGCGCCTCGGGCACCTGGCGCAAGTGCCGCATGATACGGAGCTGGCGCATCACATTGGCCGTGACGTCCTCCTGCTGCAAGGGAACGAGAACCTGTCTGAGACTCAGACGCCTCCGAGGAATCAGGGGGGATTAACGGCCCCTGGAACCAGCAGCATTTCCACCCAGCCCCTGCCCACCTCTGAGGGATGGATTCCCCCTCCTGACCCCCAGGATGAAGTCTTGTTGTCCTTCCTAGTGACCTCCAGTGGCAACCCCCCTCCTTGTACGGGGAGCTCCTGCCACCTCCCCCTCAGTGCCCCTGACAGCTGTTCCACCTCCAATCCACAGCTCAAGTTCTCAGACCCCTCTCCTCCAGCCCCACCCAGGTTGGGTAGGGAGGGGACTGTAGCGGGGGGGTCAGGAGGGATTCTGGCAGCAGTGAAGTGGGATGTGGGGAGGTTGAGACCTTTCCCCAAGTCACCCCAGCCACTAATGCTGAAGCCGCAGGATGGCAGCCCTGGTGAATGGGACGGATCGGCAGCCCCTGCTGACTGAATCCTCCTGTTCTCTCCAGCAGGGCCGGCTTTAGGAAGGGCGGGGCCCAATTCGAACATTTTTGGCGGGGCCCCGGCAGGGATGACTAACAAACAAAATAATGTAAAAAAAAGCCTTTCATTTCTTCCATGTATTATTTACTTTCCATAACTATATAAATAATAAAATTATATATTCTGTACATTGCATCATATATGCTGTTGATTGGTTATTAATGAGCTCCGTTTCACGTGTGTGGGTCCCCGCCACTCCCTGGGGGTGTGCTAGGGTGACCAGATGTCCTGATTTTATAGGGACAGTCCCGATTTTTGGGTCTTTTTCTTATAGGATCCTATTATCCCCCACCCCCTGTCCCGATTTTTCACACTTGCTGTCTAGTCACCCTAGTGGTGTGCACATGTGTGGGTCCCAGCTGCTCCCTGCCCCCCTCATTGAAGCAGGTGTGCAGGGTTACTGCCCTGGGAACTGCAGGGCACCAGTGGACATGGGGCTGGCTGGAGGCAGGGCAGGGGCTCACTGGAGGTAGGGTCTGGCTGCAGGCAGGGCAAGGGGTGCGGGGCTGGCTGGAGACAGGGGTGTGTGGGGCTGGCTGGCTTTGGGCAGGGCCGCAGGGGGGTGCGGCAGGGGTTGCCTGGAGACAGGGGAGGGGGTGCGGCAGAGGCTGGCTGTGGGCAGGGGGTGCAGGGCTGGCTGCAGGCAGGGCATGGGGGCAGGGCTGGTGCGGGCAGAACAGGGGTGGCGGGGCTGGAGGTAGGGCAGGGGTGCAGCAGGGGCTGGCTGCGGACAGGGGGTGCAGGGCTGGCTGGAGACGGGGCTGGCTGCGGGCAGGGCAGGGGGTGCGGGCTGGTGCGGGGACGGGGTGCAGCAGAGGCAGCTGGAGCCCCGGCCCTTTAAATAGCCCCCGAGCCCCCCGCTATCCCAGGGCTCTGGGGGCTATTTAAAGGGCCCAGGGCTCCCCTGCTTCTACCGCCCCGGCCCTTTAAATAGCCGCGGGAGCTCTGGGGAAGCAGCGGGGCTCCAGTGGCTATTTAAAGGGCCGGGTTGGTAGAGGCAGCGGGAGCCCCGGACTTTTTAAATAGGCCCCAGAGCCCCGCAGCCCTACCCAGCAGTGGGGGTCTGGTGGCAACTTAAAGGGCCTGGGGCTCCGGCCCCTGCTGGGAGCCCTAGGTCCTTTAAATTGCCCCCTGGGGAAGCCGAGCCACCCTGGTACAGCGCACCGGCTCTTGCCGGTACACCGTACCGGGGCTTGGGCCCGGGGCCCGATTCAGGGGAATTGGTTGAATTGGCCTAAAGCCGGCCCTGGTGGGGGTATGGCCACAGCGCCGCAGGGAGGGGAACCCTGAGGTGTGGGGGCTGGGTGGGTACTGGGAGTTCCTCCTGAAGGGACGGGGGTTGGCCAAGGTCACTCAGCCCCGGGGTGTGGGAGGGGGACTGGCTGAGGGCACTCAGAGCCCCAGGAAGTGGGGGGGGGGAGCTGAGGGGAGGGACTGGCCAGGGGTACTCAGAGCTCTGGGGGGGGGCTGTCCGGGGGGGCACTCACAGTCCTAGGAGGTGGGTGGGGGAGGGGCGCACAGGATTTCAGGAATTCTCTGGCAGTGAAGAGCTGCTGGCGGCAGGGAGGAGCCAGCCGTGACAATCCCCACTTGGGATCTCGGGCTGGGCTCTTGGCTATGGGGCCCGTGGCCAAGCTGCAGTGGAAGGTGACCTGAAGGAAATGCCTCGGCCTCCAGCTAGGAAGGGCCTGGGCCAGCAATGACCCACCGCGCAGTGTCCCAGCTCCCTGCCCCACACCTGCGGGGCACGGCCCCTCCTCTGTAGGGAGGTTGGCATGTACCTTAGTGCTGCTTCCTCCATCCCCAAAGGCCTCTCCCAGCCAGTCTCTGGCAACCCCTGCCGTTCAGTACGCACATTACCCTGCTGTGACATACCGGGGGGGGGGAACCCCACGGGGATGGGGGGGCTGTCACACAGCTGGGCAATTTAACCTGGCTGGGCAGGAGTGACTGTCTCCCTGGAGCTGGGGTCTCTGCTCCTCTGAGTCTCAGCCCAGGTGTCTCTCTGCCCTTCTCCCCAGTCAACCCCGGGCGAGGTGGGAGAGCCCCACGTTGCGTTCCAGCCCCGCATTCATACCCACAAGTGCTGGTGGGTTCCAATCCCAGCTGAACACGCCCACCCGGCCCTAGTGCAGAGCAGAAGGGCCCAGAGCTGCCCCACAGACCCTCTGGCTCTCCGAGCCAGCTCTTACCCATCACTGCAGCACGTCTGGCCCAGGCTGAACGCTGCTGCTCTGTTCAGAGAGGCTGGCACTTCTCGCTCCTGCCCTATGAGGGGCAGGTGCTGCTACCGACTGCTCCCCCTAACCCCCGCCCTGCTGTGCTCTGGGGATGCTGCCCTGCTGTGGAGCTCTCAGGTGTCTTGAACTGGAATTTGTTTGGAGAGAAACTGCTAAGAAGCCCTATCAGCCCCGAGCAGAGAATACCTGGGAGCCTGCCTGGGTCGGGCGGGTCTGGTACAGCCTCCCCCCAGATAAGGCTCTTCCCTGGACCTGCCACTCATTGGAATCTGGAACGATTCCCTCCGAGGTAACACCCGGGGCAGCCAGGGCAGGGCAGGGTACGGCCTGCTCCCCTGGAGCGTTAGGGCTTTCAGGAGTCAGAGGTGCCAGCGGAGCAGGTTGTACGTTAAAGCAGCGAAGGCAGTTGGGGGGCAGAGGAATTGGGTGCTTTGCCATTGCACTTGATCAGCTCAATTTGAAAATTCTTTCAAAGGAAATCCAGATGTATACATCTGACTGGGGTACATGTACACACATACACACGCACACTCACATGTGCACACACTCATGTGCACATACACGTACACGCATACATACACACATGTACACATACACATATGTACAGATGTACACATACACGCACACACGCTGTCCCTGGAGCGCCCCAGGATGCGACTGATGGGGTGGCTGGCTATTATGGAGGCAGAAGGGGGTTGGGAGAAAATAATCAAGAAGAACTTTTGCTGAAAATGCAAACCTAAGCTGGAAATCTGTGCAGGGCTGGGTCAGCGAAAATGATCTTTTGAGCTGTTCTTATTAACCGTGGTCCTGTACTTCCTGGTTTGTGTCGGACCCAGGCAGGAGACTGGGCTGCTCTCAGCTGTAGAAGCCATTGGAATGAGCCAGGTCGGAATGAGCCAGGCCCTCAGAGCCTTCTGCCACCAATCGCCCCAGCAGTCACTGATCCACACCAAACCACGTCCTTCCAGTCAGGCAGTTTCATATGCACACGTCAAACCCTTGGTTTGCCACTCAGACACCACGGTGATGGGCACAGTAAGGCCCGAGAGACGCTAAACAGGCAGACAGACAAGGAAATAGTGGCCCTGCCTACAGGTGTGTGTGTGGTGCAAACGGATGAACACCAGTTGCTGGCTGAAGGCACAACCTTAATTCCCACATCTCCTGTCTGTCAGCTATCGTTCGCTTGGCAGCCTGAGCTCCAATTTCTAACGCAGCGTTTTGCTCTGGCCTATTGTGGTTCTCAAGTCCGGGGGCACCTTGGCCCCTGGTATCAGGAGCGGTGCTAAGGAGGCTGCTTTTCAAAGGTCCTTAAGTAGGGTTGCCAACTTTCTACTTGCACAAAACCAAACGCCCTTGATCCAACCACTTTCATGCCCTTCTCTACGGCCCCACCCCCACTCACTCCAGCCCAGCCCGCCTCTCTCAGTCGCTCGCTCTCACACCCTCACTCACTTTCACTGGGCTGGAGCTGGGGGTTGGAGTGCAGGGAGGGGTGAGGGCTCCGGTGGGGATGCGGGCTCTGGGATTGGGCTGGAGATTAGGGGTTTGGGGTGCCAGAGGGGGATCCGGGCTGGGGCAGAGGGTTGGGGTGCAGAGTCTGGGAGGGAGTTTGGGTGCGGGGGGGGCTCAGGGCTGGGGTAGGGGATTGGGGTGGGGGGGTCTGGGAGGGATTAGGGTACAGGAGGGGGTTCCGACCTGGGGCAGGGGGTTGGGGTGCCGGGTATGAGGTCTGGGAGGGAATTTGGGAGTGGGAGGGGGTTCCGACCTGGGGCAGGGTTTCTGAGTGCGAGCTCCGGCCAGGCGGCGCTTACCTCAGCCAGCTCTTGGTCAATGGCACACCGGTGCTAATGCAGGCTCCTGACCCCTGGTCTCCCTCCGCTGGCAGGCTCTGAGCAAGGCCTGCCCAGAGAACATGGATGACGAGCTCTTGATCCTGCTGACAGCACCCCCCAGCACAGACAAACTCCAGCACATCTTGGAGGTGAGAGGAATGGGGAGGGGCAGCAGGGGTTTTACCTGAGCCCTGGGGACTCCTAGAAAGAAGAGACTGGAAAATCCATGTTTCTATTGGATCCTTCCGAGTATGCATTGGTGATATAAACTCACTGGGTGACCTTGGGGTAACTCACTTCCCCCTTACGGCATCAGTCTTCTCCACTATCAAATCTACACTGGGGAAGAAGGACAGAAGCCCCGACAATCACCTTCACCTCTGGGTGTCTGGTCCTGGGAGCCAAAACCAACTGGACTATCTGCCCCATCTCCTAAACTGCCCTGCCTTCCCCTTCTAGGGCCTTGTCCTTAGTGCTCAGCCTGGCCCCTTCCCAGCTTGTCCCTGACCTTTAAAGGACTCTCCAAGCCCCTCCCATGCCTGCTTCCCTTGGGGTCTCTCTCCTGGCTGAGCACAGGCTGCCCTTCTATCTCTCAGCAGGCCTGGGTCCTAGTCACAGGCTGCGTCTTGTCACGTGACCCCCACACTTCTTCCCTTCGCCCTAGGGAGCTGCATCACCTGGGCTAGGTGCAGTTGAGCTCCAACCCCTTTCCTGGCCATCTCACCCAGGGACAGGTTGAAACTGGAAACCTGTGGGTAACAGTAACTGGTTGCTCCCAAAGGTGCTGAAGACACAATGGAAGAGGAAATCCTTTGGCCTGGATTGAAATTATTCCGACTGAAAGTGAATGAGAGAAAATAGGTCCAGAGTTCTCTTCCTAGCAGCAGAAAATGTAGCGATTGATAGAGGTTCAGGTCAGAAAGGACCATTATGTGCATCTAGTCGCCCCTCCTGTATAACTCAGGGCTAGAATGTGACCAAGTGGTTCCTTCAGCCAACCGTAGCATGGGACTGAGCCAGAGCACGTCTTTTGGAACGACATCCACATGCAGGAGAGCCAGCTGGCTACCAGAAAATCTCTCTTCTGCAGTGACGTGGGGTTAAGGGACACGGGGGAAAAGACATGGCGGCTGTGACTAAACTTAGAGCAGCAAGGCCAGGAAAACCAGGGTTAGGTCCCAGGCCTGGCTATCAGATCTGCTGTTTTCTATTCCTGGCTTTGGGACCATGAGCGAGTCTCTGCACCGCTGGGTGCCTCGCTTTCCCCAGCTATCAAATGGAGCTAATCAAGGTTTTGTTTGTTCTCCCCATTTTACAGGGTGGGAAACCGAGACACAGTTGGGACCTGTCTACACTACAGGTCTGTCGTGCGTTTGTAATCTGCTGACCCCCACATGTTGTTCAGAGCCTATGGACAACACAACTCCTAAAGGTACGTTTGTTCTGTGCTTCTCCCCTATGTACCAGCAGGGCTGGACAGCATTTCTCACTGTGATGTGGGGAGCAGGTCCTGGGTACTAAGGGTCTGAAGAAGCTCTCAAGGACTAAATTTTTAAAATAATTGTTATCAATGAATTGGGAGAAAACATACAATCACTGCGGATAAGATTGAGGGGTGACAAAATACAGGCAGAGTGGTAATTCCTGATGGGGAGAGGGCAGTGATACAGAGCGATCTGGCTCATTCGGTCAGCTGGACCCATTCAAAGAAAACAAGTTTGAGCAGAGCCCAATGCAAGGTCCTATACGTGGCAACAAGGCACGCCGGCCACACCTCCAGAATGGGGATGTGGATCCAGGAAAACAGTGACTCTGAAAAGGATTTAGGGGCCAGAGTGGAGAAGCCACTCAACATGAGCTCCCAGTGTGATGCTGTGGTGAACAGGGCTAAAGCCATCATTAGACGTAGGAGCAGAGCCGTGAGTAGGATAGGGAGGTGACACAGCAGCAGTGAGACTGCTATTGGAATACTGCCTCCAGTCTTGGTGTCCTCCTTTGAAAAAGATGGTCCTAGAAATTGGAGCTGGGGCAGCAAAGAGCCATGAAATGTTCTGAGGGCTGGAGAAAAATGCCTTCTAGTGAGCTATTGAAAGAGCTCAACCTGTTTAGCTTATCAAAAGAAGATTGAAGAGGACTTCATTGAAGTGTTGAAGTGCCTTAATGGAGAGAAAATACTGGGTATTAAAGGGCTCTCTAGTCTAGCAGAGAAAGGCAGAACAAGACCCAATGGCTGGAAGGTGAAAAGAGACAAATTCCTATGACAAATAAGGCACAAATATTCAACAGCGAGGATGATTGACCACAGGAAGAAGCTACCAAGGAAAGTGGTGGATTCTCCATCTCTTGATGTCATTAATAAAGACTAGATGCCTTTCCGGAATGTGTTTGCCCCAAAAGTATCTATTGTGGTAGACAGGAGGCCTGTGATATGCAGGGGGTCAGATTAGATGCTCTAACGGTCTCTGCTGCCCATAAAGTCTACTCATTTCTGAGAAACCGAGTGTAGCATTGGAAGCAGCTTGTGATGTTTTACTGTCTAGCCGGCTTGCTTCCTAGAATGAACACTCATTGAGTGGGGTGATCCACAGAGAGTAGCTCAAACCTCCAAAGTGTCAGCCCTGTGGCAGGACATTAGAACTGCAGGGGAGGGGTGGGTGTGGCAGTGACATCACAAAGGCCTTTTCCAGGACCTCAGCCTATTGGCCAAAGGTGCAGGGGAGGTGGTGACTTCACAGAGGGATGCTGACATCAGCCAGGCAGGACAGGAGCGCAGGGCCAGGGAAACCTCAGAGACCCCTGTGGCTTTGCTTCAGCAAGTCCCCTTCTCGAGATCTCTCTTTGAGGTCTGAGAGAGTATTTGGGTTCACGTATGTGAGCACCAGGAGGAACCTCTTTTGAGTTTTCTCCTTTCTTTTTCCTGATTTCTCTAGAAAACTGACGTCCCTGTTTAGAAGGTAAGAGCCTCTGAGAGGTTTGGAACCTGTTGAGTCTGATGCATCTGGCGCCAGCTGAATTTTAGGCATGGAAAACACTAGCTTAAGGTGGCCAAATTTTATTCCGCACCTGGGATTTTGTCCCTTAGAATCTCTGGGGACATTAAGGTTTGTCCTTTTTCTTTTACCTTTTCCTCCATCCCTCCCTCCTTTCTCTTCATCTCTTACTTCTTTTGTCCTTTCCCCGTTCCCCTCCCACCACCAGGAGGGGTGTGTGTGTGTCGTGGGGGGTGCTCTACAACTCCCATTGTGGGAGGTCCACCGAAAAATGTGGCGTTGAAATAGTGCTCAGACAGTGATCCCCAGCGGTGACCTGGGCCATCCTTTGGGCTCTCTGGTGAGAACCCTCATCCCCCCGCCCCTCGGTCTCTACCCTGATTGGCTGAGCAGGGGGTTATTGACAGGGAGGAGACTCAGGTCCCTGTTGTTTTCTTTTAAGATCAAGTAAATAGTCATAACCAGTCATATGTTCAACAAATTTTGCTGCTTCTCTGCAGTTCATTATTTTCTCTACCATTCCAGTTCTCCTAAAATACTTGCTGAATAATTACTATGAACTCTTGCTGGTCCGGAACTCACTTGAGAACACTTTATTCAGGTCATTCAATGTCTGAAATTCAAGATCCGATGGTTAGTTTGAAAATCAGGGCTCTTGGGTCCTATTCCCAACTCTGCCACGGACTGGCTGTGTGACCTAAGACAAGTCAATTCTCCATTCTCAGCCTTAGCTTCTCCCTCTTTCAAGTAGGGATAACAATCCGCTCCTACCTACCTCCCGACAGGTGGAGGATGGGGATCTATTGGAGAGTGTCACTAGGAGCAGTGCATAAGATGAGGTGTCCTATCACGTTTACTCAGATCAGATTATGACATAATAGAATGGCTGAAATAGTCTATTTTATTTGTATTTTATTATGTTGCAATTGTTAAGAGCAGCAACTACTTAGCTCAGACTGAAACATCTCATCTAATTTTTGACATCTAAGTGTCTCCTCTTTGTGTAGCTCAAACCTCCAAAGTGTCTGCCCTGTGGCAGGACATTAGCACTGCAGGGGAGGAGTGGGTGTGGCAGTGACATCACAAAGGCCTTTTGCAGGACTTCAGCCTATTGGTCAAAGGTGCTGGGGAGGTGGTGACCTCACAGAGAGATGCTGACATCAGCCAGGCAGGACAGGGGCGCAGGGCCAGGGAAACCTCAGAGTCCCCTGTAGCTTTGCTTCAGCAAGTCTCCTTCTCGAGGTCTGTCTTTGAGGACTGAGAGAGTATTAGGGGTTACGTACGTGAGCGCCAGGAGGAACCTCTTTGAGTTTTCTCTTTTCTTTTTCCTGATTTTACTAGAAAACAGACGTCCCTGTTTAGAAGGTGAGAGCCTCCGAGAGGTTTGGAACCTGTTCAGTCTGATGCATCTGGCGCCAGCTGAATTCTAGGCATGGAAAACACTAGCTTAAGGTGGTCGAATTTTATTCCCCACCTGGGATTTTGTCCCTTAGAATCACTGGGGACATTAGGGTTTGTCCTTTTTGTTTTACCTTTTCCTCCATCCCTCCCTCCTTTCTCTTCATCTCTTACGTCTTCTGTCCTTTCCTCTGTTCCCCTCCCACCACCAGGAGGACTCTGTGTGTGTGTCGTGGGGGGTGCTCTGCAGTGGGAACAGGGATAATTCTCCAACTTTGGGCAGTCGAGAGCCTGGGTGAGATAAGGGGCGTTAAAGCCCTTTGTAAAGGAGAAAGGGGAGTTTCACGGTGTTGAGCACCAAGGAATTCTAAACTTTGCTAAAACATCTAGTCTGCAGAAACCAGAAATGGTTGGGGCCACATTGTAACCATTGTCTTTTTTAAAGCCCATTGAGGGATGTGAGTCCCACCCTTTTAGGTATCTGGGGTGCTGGGAGAAGAGAAGAGGTGCCTGTCTCCATTTTATGGCCTCAACAAACTAAGTGCTGTGCCCCAGTTCTCGTCAGAGATCCCTGAAAAAGAACGTCTTCCCATCCATTAACATACCTGGAAAGATACTGGAACTCCTTATTAAACAATCAGTTTGTCAGCACCTACAGGACAATTTGGTTCTTGGGACTAATGAGCATGGACTTGTCAAGAACAAATCATTCCAAACCAATCCTAGCTCCTTCTTTGGCAGGGTTACGGGCCTAGTGGAGGTGGGTAAACAGTAGATGTGATCCATCTTGGTGTTAATAAGGACATTCTCACAAACAAACTAGGGAGATGTGGTCTAGATGCAATTAGTATAATATGTGTGCACAGATGGTTGAAAGCCCGTACTCCAACAGCCCAGAACCAAACACTCCTCCTCCTGGGCAGTGCGCTCCAACCTCTAATGGTCAGATGCTGCTTAGCACTGTCAGAGCAGCTTTTGCTGGGGGATTCTCCCAGCACTTTCCAATAGTGGGAAAGTATGAAATCCCCATTTGACTGCTGGGGACAGAGCCTAGAGCGGGGATCAACTTGCCCAAAGTCCCACAGGTCAATAGGAAATCAGCAATGTCCAGTGTGGCCCGAATCTCACACGCTCCTTTGTCTCCTTTGGGTCTCACAGGAGCTCATTGAGGAGCTGCCTGATAACTCTCCACCCAGCGCCGTCCTCGCTAACTCCCTGATTGCTGTGGGCAACCTCAGGTACCGAGACCCTCCGGCCCGGTTCCCCTCACCCCAGTGCTGCTCAGGCCCAGGGCTGGGAGTCACTGCCCCTCCCACTCCCACTCCCAGGTCACCGCCCAAAGGTGGCTCCTCTGGCAGAGGTGCGGGGAAGGGTCACTCTCTCCTGGCTGGGCTGTTCTTTTCACTCCAGTAACATTGCAACGGCTTTGGGGAGAGGCTCACTCCCAGGATCAGATACAGGGTGCAGGGAACAGGTGCTATTCCTGCCCTGCCACTGTGTGTCTGAGAAACCTTGGCCTTGTCATTCCCTGGCTCGGTGCCTCAGTTTCCCTTCTTGCCAGCCTGTGCCTATTTCCCTGCAGTTTAACCTGCGTGTTGGTGCCAGTCCCATCCCCGCACTGCACAGTCTAATACCGGCTCCTCTCTCTTCCAGCACCATGACACCTGCTGTGGAGCCAGAGCTGGAGACCCACCTCCTTCGAGCTGCCCTGCACGCCGCCTTCACCCTGGGCATGGAGAAGGACACCACCCAAGTGCAGGTAGATCAGCTAAAGTCATGGATTGAAGAGCCAGCTGTCATCCTGCCATGAGTCCTTGCTAATTGCCTGCAGTGGGATGTGAATGAGAGAGGCCAGGATATGTGTTTGGGGGTCACACCAGTGCTTCCCAGAGACCCCACTTCCCATCCTGTGGCAAGTTTAGCCCCAGTTTCCCTAACTCTGACCCATGGCTCTCCCTTGCTTTCAGGATCTGCCTAGGGTCTTGCCAGACCTCCTGGACGCCATGCTGGGAAACCTACTGGCAGAGTCCCCAGACACCGACAGGCTCCAGTACATCTTGGAGGTGAGCCCGATGAGAGGGGTGGGGGCAATTTTACCTTCACTCTTAGATCCATTTTCCAGTCTGTCCTCCTAGCCGGGCCCCCAGTGGGCATCCTTGGTCAGGGCAGTCAGTGCAATGCCTCCTTTCCCCACAGCACATTAACTACTGGATCGTGTCCAGGGTGCCGCGAGAGAGAGCCAGGGCCGTTAAGAGCAGCACGGCCCTGCTCAGATTCACCATCACCCTCCCTGAGTTTGACGTAAGTGACCTCTGACCCCAGCTTCCTGACTCCAGGCGTAGGTGATCTGGCTTCGACGGGCTGTAGGATCTGCTGCTGCAGGGGCTGTGGGTTAGGAGTGTTCCTCTTGGGAAGGCAGAGTCAGAGCAGAGAGTGAGCCTGGCTTGAGTCAAGTTCTTCTTTTCCTAGTTAAGTGGTGACTCTGGGCTTTTAAGGGGACTGTGCTCCAGGTTCATGCCTCCCTGTCATCCTGGAGCAGCTGGGGAAGCAAGTCCTCATGGAAGGCCCTGCCCACAGCCCTGTGCTCCAGGCTTCCTTGGGGGCAGAGGAAATTAAGGGTCTGGCTCTAGCTCCTATCCTCTAGCATCTCCTGCAGAGGGGCTGAGGGGAAGGAGAGTCTTGGCCCGGGGGGGACTGGGAGCCGACAGGAAAATGCTGATGGAGTCCCCTCTCCCTCTCCCGTCCATTAGAACTCAGCAGAATTCCCCAGGATGGGTCACCACATGGCACAGCTGGCTCTGTCCGTCAGTAACCCAGCCAAGGACATCAGCCGGCACACCAGGGAGGGGGTTTACCGGCTCTACCAGCTGCTGCTGCACCAGAGGGGTAAGGAACCCAGCTGGGAAATGGCACCCGCTAGAAGAGTGAGACTGGGACCCCAGCCAATTTCTCTCAGACTGACCCCGGCTGGAGGATGAGTCTCTCTATCTCTTTCTGTGTTCCACACCACGCCCTGCAATTCTGTTGGGCCGGGCACGCAGCGAGGACTCTGCCCACTGTGCAGCCACCAATGGGATTGGAAGGACACAAGCCCTGCAACCAGAAGGACAAATGTGTGTGTCTCTCTCCCTGTCACCTACTCCCTCCTGGGGGAAACCCAGCAGCTGATGGGGGACAAGGTGAGCAGCTGCATTAGACTCAGGAGATTGGGGCGGGGCCCAGGCCTCATTCCCATCCTGTGGCCATTCGCTGGCCTGGCACAAGGAGCCTTGTGGGGAATGAAAGGGAGAGCAGGTGCTCCTGGGAAGGGAGATGAATTCACCTCCATGAGCAGGAGCGAGCCAGCTTGTCCCTGGAGCAGCTCCACCCAGCTCTTTAGCCAGGCTAATTAATGACAAGCTTTGCCTCATCCCAGACTTACGTTCTTAGGAAAGGGTGCTATCGCACTTGGGAAGGGCAGGAGAGTCCCCCAAGTGCCCTCTGAGAGACTCTCCTGTCCCACAGGGCCGCACCCAATTCCTAGTGGTCTGGTGTCTGTGTCACCCGAGCCACCACCCAGAGTTGCTCCCATCACTGGCAGCCTGGGAGGCCAAGGACTGACGGGTGATGGCGTCTGACCAGGCAGGGCTGAGGCACATGGGCAGGGGACGCTTGTCCTGCTGCTGGCAAGGCTGGACCCGTTCTGGAGAGAACAGGAGGATTCAGTCAGCAGTAGGGTTACCATGTCTAATAAATAAAAAAAGAGGACCCTCCACGGGCCCTGGCCCCGCCCATTTCCCCACCCCCTAACCCCGCCCCAACTCCGCCCCTTCCCCGCCCTAACTCAGCCCCCTTCTCCCTCCCACTCCCAGCCATGGGGAAAGGGCTGCCCCAGCGCTACCGGCTTCACGGTTTGCCGGGCAGCCCCCAGACCCTGCGCCCCCGGCCGGCGCTTCCCCAGCGCAGCTGGAGCCCGGGAAGGGAAGCGCCTGGCCCGTGGCTCGGGGTCCGGAGGCGGGGGGGCTGCCCGAAGCCAGTAGCGCTGGCTCGGGCAGCTCGGCTCTTAAAGTCTGAGAGGGGAGGAGCGGAGCAGCTCAGCTGGAGCCCGGGAAGGGAAGTGCCTGGCCCGTAGCTCGGGGTCCGGAGGCAGGGGGGGCTGCCCGAAGCCGGTAGCGCTGGCTCGGGCAGCTCGGCTCTTAAAGTCTGAGAGGGGAGGAGCGGATCACAGCAGCCGCGGGAGGGGAAGTGCCCGGCCGGCATTTTCCCGGACATGTTTGGCTTTTCGGCAATTCCCCCCGGACGGGCGTTTGATTGCCGAAAAGCAGGACATGTCCGGGAAAAACCGGACGTATGGTAACCCTAGTCAGCAGGGGCTGCCGATCCGTCCCATTCACCAGGGCTGCCATCCTGCGGCTTCAGCATTAGTGGCTGGGGTGACTTGGGGAAAGGTCTCAACCTCCCCACATCCCACTTCACTGCTGCCAGAATCCCTCCTGCCCCCCCACTACAGTCCCCTCCCTACCCAACCTGGGTGGGGCTGGAGGAGAGGGGTCTGAGAACTTGAGCTGTGAATTGGAGGTGGAACAGCTTTCAGGGGCACTGAGGGGGAAGTGGCAGGAGCTCCCCGTACAAGGAGGGGGGTTGCCACTGGAGGTCACTAGGAAGGACAACAAGACTCCATCCTGAGGGTCAGGAGGGGGAATCCATCCCTCAGAGGTGGGCAGGGGCTGGGTGGAAATGCTGCTGGTTCCAGGGGCCGTTAATCCCCCCTGATTCCTCGGAGGCGTCTGAGTCTCAGACAGGTTCTCGTTCCCTTGCAGCAGGAGGACGTCACGGCCAATGTGATGCGCCAGCTCCGTATCATGTGGCACTTGCGCCAGGTGCCCGAGGTGCTGCAGGGCCTGTGCCTCTGAGGCCACCAGCAACTCCCGCTCTCTGCTGCAGGTACTGCTCTGGCTCTCTGTAAATGGGGAGCTAGTGGAAGGGGAAATGGAGCCCCCTGGCACTCCCAGAAACCCTCTCCGCTCTCTGTGGAGCAGGGTCCTTTGCTCTGCACCCAAATTCCTTCATCTAGGACAGGAGCTCTTTCCCTCACACCCATTCCCCTCCCACCTTTCCTTGATCTACCTCCATCCCATTCCCCCTGCGCCCAGACAGAGCTCTGCCTGCCCCATATGGTGCAGAAAGGCCTGTGATATGCAGGGGGTCAGATTAGATGCTCTAACGGTCTCTTCTGCCCATAAAGTCTACTCATTTCTGAGAAACCGAGTGTAGCATTGGGAGCAGCCTCTGCTGTTTTACTGTCTAGCCGGCTTGCTTCCTAGAATGAACACTCATTGAGCGGGGTGATCCACAGAGAGTAGCTCAAACCTCCAAAGGGTCTGGCCTGCGGCAGGACATTAACACTGCAGGGGAGGGGTGGGTGTGACAGTGACATCACAAAGGCCTTTTGCAGGACCTGAGCCTATTGGTCAAAGGTGCAGGGGAGGTGGTGACCTCACAGAGAGATGCTGACATCAGCCAGGCAGGACAGGGGCACAGGGCCAGGGAAACCTCTGAGTCCCCTGTAGCTTTCCTTCAGCAAGTCTCCTTCTCGAGGTCTCTCTTTGAGGACTGAGAGAGTATTAGGGGTCACGTACGTGAGCGCCAGGAGGAACCTCTTTTGAGTTTTCTCCTTTCTTTTTCCTGATTTCACTAGAAAACTGACGTCCCTGTTTAGAAGGTCAGAGCCTCTGAGAGGTTTGGAACCTGTTCAGTCTGATCCATCTGTTCCACAAGTTCTTCAGTCCAATCCACTTCCCTAACTAATTTCCTTAATTTTTTAAAGTTAGCCCTTTTGAAAAAAAAAAACCCTAGTCACAGATCTATTTTTGTTTACCCTACCATTTAGTTTAAACTGAATTAGCTCATGATCGCTCAAACCAAGGCTGTCCCCTACAACCATTTCTTCTAAGAGATCCTCACTACTCACCAAAACCAAATCTAAAATGGCATCCCCTCTTGTTGGTTCAGCAACTGCTTGGTGAAGGAATCCATCAGCTATCACATCTAGGAAAATCTGAGCCCTATTATAGTACTAGCACTTGTCCTCCAGTCTATATCTGGGAAGTTAAAGTCTCCCATGATCACACAATTCCCATTAGTATTTACTTCATTAAAAACATTGAAGAGGTCTCTATCCCTATCCAAATCAGACTCTTGTTCTAACAGACAGCAAACCCCCCCGAAAGGCAGAGATAGAGCCCAGGAATCGAGATGGTGGGGAAATTTCATTGAAACCGTTTCTGACCGAAAATCCTATTCAAACTAAACCAGTTTGTTTCTTGAAATCATAACAAGTGGCAATGAAAATTCTTTGTCACAATGTGTTAACTTGTCTCGTGGCACTCAAAGAGGAGACACTTAGATCTCAAAAATTAGATAAGATGCTTCAGTCTGAGCTGAGTAGTTGCTGCTCTTAACAATTGCAAAATAAACTATTTCAGCCATTCTATTATGTCCTAATCTGATCTGAGTAAACATGATAGGACACCTCATCTTATGCACTGCTCCTAGTGACACTCTCCAATAGACCCAGCAGTCCTTATTTCCAGGCCCCTTCACTAACCACTGCTGCACACTCCCTCCCACAGCTGGCAATTACAACCAGGCCCTCATGTCCGGTCCCCCTGCTTTGAGAGGGAGTGTGCTCCGCTGGAGTGATTGGAGCAGGGAACTGGGAGTCAGGACTCCTGGGTTCCATTGCTGGTTTCCTATTGACCTGTGGGACTTGGGGTAAGTTGCTGCCCCCTCTAGGCTCTGTCCCCAGCAGTCAAATGGGGATTTCATACTTTCCCACTATTGGAAAGTGCTGGGAGAATCCCCCAGCAAAAGCTGCTCTGACAGTGCTAAGCAGCATCTGTTTGCTTGTGAGAATGTCCTATGGGACTGTGTCAAAAGCCTTATTAACACCAAGATAGATCACATCTACTGTTTACCCACCTCCACTAGGCCCCTAACCCTGCCAAAGAAGGAGCTAGGATTGGTCTGGAATGATTTGTTCTTGACAAGTCCATGCTCACTAGTCCTAAGAACCAAATTGTCCTGCAGGTGCTGACAAACTAATTGTTTAATAAGCAGAGGCTGCTTCCAATGCTACACTCGGTTTCTCAGAAATGAGTAGACTTTATGGGCAGCAGAGACCGTTAGAGCATCTAATCTGACCCCCTATCACAGGCCTCCTGTCTACCAGAATAGCTACTTTTGGGGCAAACACATTCCGGAAAGGCATCTAGTCTTTATTAAATGGCATCAAGAGATGGAGAATCCACCACTTTCCATGGTAGCTTCTTCCTGTGGTCAATCATCCTCGCTGTTGAATATTTGTGCCTTATTTGTCATAGGAATTTGTCTCTTTTCACCTTCCAGCCATTGGGTCTTGTTCAGCCTTTCTCTGCTCGATTAAAGAGCCCTTTAATACCCAATATTTTCTCTCCATTAAGGCATTTCAACACTTCAGTGAAGTCAAGTTTCAATCTTCTTTTGATAAGCTAAACAGGTGGAGCTCTTTCAATAGCTCACTAGAAGGCATTTTTCTCCAGCCCTCAGAACATTTCATGGCTCTTTGCTGCCCCAGCTCCAATTTCTAGGACCATCTTTTTCAAAGGAGGACACCAAGACTGGAGGCAGTATTCCAATAGCAGTCTCACTGCTGCTGTGTCACCTCCCTATCCTACTCACGGCTCTGCTCCTACGTCTAATGATGGCTTTAGCCCTGTTCACCACAGCATCACACTGGGAGCTCATGTTGAGTGGCTTCTCCACTCTGACCCCTAAATCCTTTTCAGAGTCACTACTTTCCTGGATACACGTCCCCATTCTGGAGGTGTGGCCGGCGTGCCTTCTGGCTACGTATAGGACCTTGCATTGGGCTCTGCTCAAACTTGTTTTCTTTGAATGGGTCCAGCTGGCCAAATGAGCCAGATCGCTCTGTATCACTGCCCTCTCCCCATCAGGAATTACCACTCTGCCTGTATTTTGTCACCCCCCAATCTTATCCGCAGTGATTGTATGTTTTCTCCCAATTCATTGATAACAATTATTTTAAAAAATTAGTCCTTGAGAGCTTCTTCAGACCCTTAGTACCCAGGACCTGCTCCCCACAGCACACTGAGAAATGCTGTCCAGCCCTGCTGGTACATACGGGATAAGCAGAAAACAAACACACTTTAGGAGCTGTGTTGTCCATAGGCTCTGAACAACATGTGG